>NC_077230.1:144142606-144260106 GCF_027887165.1 Monodelphis domestica | reverse complement strand
CTGACAAATACTGGTTGTATGACCCTGGATAAGTTACATACCCTAAGTGATTATGACTACAGTTTGCAGTAATGTATTGACCTGCCTTGATAGAGGGAATTTCCTTGCTTGGGGCTAATGATATCACAGATTCAGGTCCTATTCCAATCTCTATTCATAACTAGTCTTATTCAAGTCTATATCTATAGCCTTGTCTACTCTGTAATGTGATACGGTTTAAAGAATGCATTTCCTATGTCAGATTCCATTGAATTAGGCCAAGGGTCATGTATCATATCCATGTTCATCATGTTGTTTTAATGAAATTCATAAATATGCTAACCAGCTGGCTTTGGAACTTATCTAAAATGGGCTGAATAACAAGAAGAAACCTAATAGACATTCTGTGGCATTCTTTAGAGCCTTCTCTCAGCTTTTAAAGGATTTATATAAGAATAACTAAAATGTTTCATTGATAAAGAGGGGAGTTATACTGAGTTCATGGGCAGGTGGGTAGGTGGGCAGACGCAGTTGTAGAAGTTTTTAGTAATATGACAAAAAGAGGGTACCAGCAGAAAGAAGTGAATAGAACTCAAAAAAGATAAAATGAGACTGGAAGATAATGTATGAAATTTCCATCTTCTCAAACATCATTAAATATATTATCCTGCTAATTTTATTTAAATATGTTTACATAAATATGTATTATATATTTATATTTTATATATTTATAGATATGTGTGTGTGTATTTGTAATGTGAGAGATGACCTGGTGAAGTGAAAAGAGGATTAGATTTGAAGTGAGGAAGATCTAAGTCCAAGCTGTGCTTCTGAAACAGATGTGTCACCAGGAGCAAATTTCTGAAGTGACTTAAGAGTTGTTTCCCTAGACAACACTGAGATGTGTGATGCAATGTATAGAGAGGGTCATGTGTGGATTCAGGAAGACCTGAGTTCCAATTTGGCCTCAGATACTTACTGATTGTGTGACTCTAGGCAAATCATGCTGCTAAGAGTTCCTTATTCCTCATCTGTTAATTAATTATTTATTTATTTATATTTTATAGTTTTTACATTTTATATTTATATGTAAATAATTATTAATAATTAATCTGTTAATGGATCTGTTAATCCATTCCTCATCTGTTATTTGGGGATAATAATAGTACTCACCTCTCAGAATTGTTGGGGCAAAGAGGCTGATAATTATAAAGTGTTTAGCACAGTGCTGGGCACATGGAAAGAGCTATACACGTTAGCTATTATTGGATCTGTTGGATGAACTAAACCTTCAAATGGATCATTATGAGGCCAATGGAATCGCTGGTGTGCTCTCCACCCCAGCCCTCACCCCTCTATGTATGCTGACTGAAGCCTAGGATGTGGCAGTCTGGGTGGGTTGCCTTGACCCCCAAGCTTTGTTGCAAAGAAGGCAATAATTCTTGCAGCTGGTACTGAAGAAGACTAAGAGTTATAAATTGTTGGAGTCAGACCATGTGGATGACTGTTTACCCATCTCCCTCCTATCCCAGTCCTGGGGCTCTCATCAGTCTCTGGGTGGCTACTTCATGTCACATTCTAGCCTGGCATCCAAGCCGTTTGCCTCCGAATACTTAGTTCTTAGATCAAATTGGCTTAGTAAAAAAGATGTGTATATTCTTCCTTGTTCCCTGAATACATCTTTTTTGGACTGTTGGTGAAGGGATAATCCAATATTATTATTATTATTGACTTCACACTTAGAGATGTAAATCAACATAAACTAACATGGGGAAATTCACCCCAAAGCAGGTGCAGAGAGAGCCGCATTTGCCACCTCCACTATTTATCTTCCATTAAAGTCTTCATTTTCCAACGATTCCAGCCCTTTAGCAATTGTTCTCCCCTTCCCAATGAACTCCTGTAGCTCTTATTGTTTCTAACACTCATTTGGCATTTGGAGTGTGTTGTTTATCAGACTGTTGTCTGTTTCTGTCCCCAGATGCCCTATACACAGTAGGCACTTAGTAAATGTTTGTTGTCATTGAGGATAATGGCAGGGGCTACAACATTTACTGAGCACCAACTGTGTGCAGAGCTCTGTTTGGAGTACTCTCAAATCCACTCCTGGCCAAATGCCCATCTCCTTAGGGTCCCATAAGATGCTCTTTCTGCCAAATTAACAGGTTGTTCACACATCTTGTAATTCTTCATCTTGCCTAGCATTGCTTCTAACCTTGCCTTTCTGATGGTTAAGCTCTTCCCCATCCTCTGAGCCCACTCAATTTTTGTCCACTCTACCACTCATTCTTATATCGAATATATTAATATAGAATAAATATTCAGATAAGAGTTGGCATTAATATAGAACTTTAAGATCTGCAAAGGACTTTGGGTGTATCCTCTCATATTAGACTCACAACAACCCTGCGACTAGGCTCAGAGATTAAATGATTTATCCAAAGCCATGGTAGTTGTCAGAGTTTTGAATTCTGATCTCACCTGGCTGCTAATATAATTGTTTAGCATCCCCTATATCAAGGTCCCTCTTTTCAGTGATATGCTTGGGACCTTCCCAGGCTTAATATACATTAATCTCCTTTATAAAATTTAAGTCTTGCTGTTCCTCTCACAAGGCAGCCTTTTTGCAGACTGTCTCCTGTGCCTGAGGTGTGTAAGGATTTTCAGGGAAGACAGGTACCTCTGGTGTGAGGGCTTGCTGAGACTTTTTCAAAGCTACCTTCTCCTTTATTGTCCATCTGCCGTCATCTCTCTTACTTGTGGCTTCAAGAAGGTGGCCGCATCTGGTGAATCATCTTAGCAGACCAGCTGAACCAGGTTGAGAGTAACTGACAATCCTCAAACCTGTTGGTAAGTTAAGGGGTGTTCAGAAGGACTTTCCTTGTGGAAAAGGCAGATGAGAACAATATGTTCCAATGGCCATGAAGGCAGGGGAAGCAGATGCTCTGAAGGACTTAGAGCTTGGTTAGATGACAAAGAAGCAAGCCAAGGTCATCTACTGCAACTTGAGTCATCACTAGTCATTTTGACTTTTGTCTTGCTACTGGATTTCAGTGACTCTGGAAGAGAGGGAAGCTTATAGCTTCAGGCAACTCTGCTTAAATCTGATTTATGCAAGACATCACCCAATGACTTAATTTTGGTCTTGGAACTATAAAGAACAACTATGATTCCAGCCTGCCCCCCCCCCCCCCACCAGAAATATATACTTTATACATCTAATACTCTTGGTCTCCTTCAAAACTTAGCTCATAGAGCACTTCCTACATTAGACCTCTCCTCTTCCCCTTCTCCAACTTCTACTATGTCAATAAGAAATCTACTTTGTACCTTTTTTGGGGTATTTGTTTATATAAATGCTTAAAAATGTTATTTCTGCTGCTCCTCTCCCCCAAAAGAATTTTAGCAACCTGAGAGCAGGAATTCTTTCTTTCTTTCGTTCTTTCTTTCTTTCTTTCTTTCTTTCTTTCTTTCTTTCTTTCTCTCTTTCTCTCTTTCTCTCTTTCTCTCTTTCTCTCTTTCTCTCTTTCTCTCTTTCTCTCTCTCTCTCTCTCTCTCTCTCTCTCTCTCTCTCTCTCTCTCTCTCTCTCCTCTCTCTCTCTCTCTCTCTCTCTCCCTCCCTCCCTCCCTCCCTCCCTTCCTTCCTTCCTTCCTTCCTTCCTTCCTTCCTTCCTTCCTTCCTTCCTTCCTTCCTTCCTTCCTTCCTTCCTTCCTTCCTTCCTTCCTTCCTTCCTTCCTTCCTTCCTTCCTTCCTTCCTTCCTTCCTTCCTTCCTTCCTTCCTTCCTTCCTTCCTTCCTCTTCCCAGGGCCTATCACAAGTGACTGGAACATAGTAGATACTTTATAAATCCTTATTCATTGATGGATATATATGCTTCTCTGAACCTCTAGTTGAAATCGATCTCTTGCTCTTCACATTTTCTCAGAGCTTTTTGGATCTCTCCTTTGATTTTATTACATTCTACCTTATTTGTGCATCAATTTTATAATTCATCTCAGCCTCTTTATATGTATGATTTGTGAGGGCAGGAACTGTGTTAATTTTCAATACTTATATCCTCTTGCCTAGCATGGTGTTCTGTGTGCATGTGTGTATAGAAAGCATTTCACAAGTGCTTGTTGAATATGAGATTGGAGTTCCCTAATGTGATGGCATTTCTAAGGCTCACTACACAACTTGGGCTTTGGCTCAACTAGCCAGTTCAAAAGCCAGCTTCCCAGCGGAATTTCACACATGCAAATGAGCCATTGTGAATCAAGTCATGAAAATTCATGGAACTATGGCCAGTTCAGTGTGTATGACCTGTTAATTTGGCAGCAGATCTTTTGGTTAAATATCCAAATTACTGGCCAATTGCTCAACTTGAACAGTAACATTACTGCCTGTTACTGAGTCTTCTTCTCTTGCAAGATTGGCTAAATAGTGCTCTTCAAAGAAATGATATATTCCTTTAAAATTTGGATGGCAAGTTACTAGTATAGAAATACTGTGCAAATGAATGCCATAAATACAGTACATTTTAACTTAGGGCATTTGTAGAATGTGTCTTGAGGCAGCAAAGCTCATTTCTTATGTAGCTGTAGTATTTTGGGATATCTGATTTCTAGACCACATTCCAGGAAGCTCATTATTGGGAAGCCCATCATCCTGTAGGGCCCTATTGGCTTTGGGACTTCCCTTCATCTTGACTCTCCATTCCTCTGATTGGAGGGTGGAAACCATTAATTTCCTGGAAGCTCAGCTCAGAACATCTAATTTCTCACCTGGTTTCACTTATTTGGGACTTCTCTGACTTTTCTTCCATGCCCTTGCAGTGGATACCTCCCTTCCTCCCTTCCTCCCTTCCTCCCTCCCTCCCTCCCTCCCTCCCTCCCTTCCTTCCTTCCTTCCTTCCTTCCTTCCTTCCTTCCTTCCTTCCTTCCTTCCTTCCTTCCTTCCTTCCTTCCTTCCTTCCTTCCTTCCTTCCTTTCTTTCTTTCTTTCTTTCTTTCTTTCTTTCTTTCTTTCTTTCTTTCTTTCTTTCTTTCTTTCTTTCTTTCTTTCTTTCTTTCTTTCTTTCTTTCTTTCTTTCTTTCTTTCTTTCTTTCTTTCTTTCTTTCTTTCTTTCTTTCTTTCTTTCTTTCTTTCTTTCTTTCCTCTCCCTAGCACTTAGAACAGTGCTGTCATATAATAGGTATTTTATAACTATTTATAGCTACTTAATAAACATTTATTGATTGACTGCATGGTATAACGAAAAGAATTTTGAATTAGGCAATTCAGGTTCAAATTCTGAAAAATAGTATTTGAATCTTGGACTTGTCACTTTGTACCTTTGGAGACAAATTGTTTCATTTCTTAATGAGAGGTTTAGGCTAGATAATTTCTAATACCTTTGTGATCTTTTGCATGGTTACTATCTAACTTGTCTTTTAAATACTAAGTATCTTTTTGGATAATATAGGCAAAATGTGATTTTATTTAACACCTTGATATTTATTTTCAATAAGCAGAAAAGATACAAAACCCTTATCCCCTCCAAAAAATCATCAACCTGATATAAAACTTTTTTTCAAGTCATTTGACTATCTTCATAGGATCATAGAACTTACAGGTAAGGGTCATCTAGTCCATTCTGGGAGTTAGGTGGTATGATAAAGTTCTGTGCTTGAAATGAGGAAGATCCCAGTCACATTTTGCCTCTGATACATATTAGCTGTGTGATTCTGGTAAATTTCAATTTTCTCATCTGTAAAATGAGATTAACAATTGCACCTATGATTTAAGGTTGTGGTGATCAAAGGTAAGAGCACATTAGCATCCTTAAAGTAGCATATAAATGCTAGCAAATGTTATTTTTATTTTATTTTCTAGATGAGTAAATTGAGCCTCAAGGAGGTGAGAAGAATATTGCCCACATATTAATTTAGACATGCAGTAAGTAGCAAAGCTTGGATTACAAATCGGGTCTTCTCCCATAAAATCCATTGTTCATTTCACTGCATCACACTTCTAAAGGAAATGAACTAAAAGAATTTCACTTCCTGCTCCCACCACCTTCTATATATCTCATTACTTCCTAATATGAGTCAGAAGTAGAGATTGTGAGAAAGAGCATCCCCTTGGAGGTCCAACTCATCTAAAGTAAAGTGAATTATAGTCTTGGCTCCATGGTTTTCAAGTGGCATTCTAGTTAAAAGTTTTGCATAAATGTCAAATTGATCAAATGGAACTCATTAGTTTTCATTAGAAAATGATAGTTTAATACATGAAGGAATTTGCATTTGAACCTCAGTTCATATCCTCATCTAAAGATTTAAATCCAATGAAGGCATTTTGCCTTAATTACAGAAAAAAAGGAAAGAAGGAAGAAAGACATGTAGCAAAACTTGATACATTTATTCTGTTGTTGTTCAGTTATGTCTGACTCTGTGACCCCATTTGAAATTCTCCTGGCAAAGATACTGGAGTGATTTGTTATGTCCGTTTTCCAGCTCATTTTACAGATGAGGAAACCAAGGTACACAGGGTTTTTGCTCAGGTTTAACTAGCTAATAGGTTTCTGAGGGCAGATTTGAACTCAGGACGATGAATTTTCCTGACTACAGTCCCAGTTCTCTACCAACTATGCCATCTAGCTACCTTCAGACTAGTTCCAAGAATGACAACTCAAACTTCAGGTATAGTTAGTTGCTAAATAAATACATCTTAATAAAAGCAGGGGATTTTAGAGGTAGAAGGGATCTATAAGCCTTGTACATTTTTTTTAAAGCAAACCTGTGATGTCTCAGATCAAGCAGCTCCAAGGGAAAAAAAAAAACTTCTTTAAGTTACTGAGATTTGTGACTGAACTGTAATTGCCAGCTCTTCATTTTTGAGTCTTAGAAAGTTGTCCAGAGAACTGAGAGGTAGCATCAGTCAGTCAGTCAATAAACCTTAACTAGAAAGAGGTGAGATTTGGATGAAGAGCTTTCTACCACTGAGGTGAACTCAGTGAGCCAAGTTGCCTCTTAACTGCTAATTGAATTATTATATCAATTGTTAGTTAAATTTCATTAGAATAATGAAGTCTAGCTTCCTTATTCTATAAATGAGTTGAACTGATTTACCTAGGATCACACTGATAATTAATGGTAGAGCTGGGTCTAGAAGCCAGGCAGCATGTTTTTCTGTCAGGTGGTTTTTTCCCCTCCTACTTCAACAAACTATCTTAGTGATACTCAATTGATTTTTTAAAAACTTTATTTAAAAAATATAAAAATATGTAGTGCAATATTTAGTATAACAATATAATTAATATGTAATACATTATAATAAAAACACTTATCTAAGATAAATGAATTCTCACATTAGGTATATCCAAAAATCTGTCTTATTCTTTCTCTCCCCCATCCTTTTCGCCCATTCCTCTAGGTGACATGATATAGGTAGTACATATATTATCATATAATAAATATTTCCCTGTTTGTAATGTTGAAAAACAAGACACATACCATAGAGAACAATTTATGGAAGAAATCAAATGAAAAATGGTATGTTTCAATATACATTCATACTCTGTGTGTTTTATTATCCTGAGTTCACTAAGGTTGTCCTGGATCCTTGCCTTGATAATAGTTGTTATTTACAGTTGATCATCATACATTATTGTTACAATGAACAATTCTAGTGTTCTGGTTCTGCTTACTTCTCTTTCCATGACTTCATATAAATCTTCTCAGATCTTTTTGTGTTCATTTTGTTAGTTGTTCCTTTTGGCACAGTAGTATTCTGTTACAATCATATAACACAACTTCTTTATCCATTTCCCAATTGTATTTAAGAAAAATATATGTGTGTATGTCCTATCAGTCAGTCACTCCATCATCATCTAACAGAGTCAAGGCGTGATGGAGTTCATTCCAAAAGACTGGACAATGCAATGCAGAGATTTCTAGCCTGGGAACTGAACCTTCTTTAAATGGAAGTTTTGGGAGAAATTCTTTGTTCTGTTCCATAGGACTCCAGAGGGTTAACAAAAACAAACATTTCAACATATAAAAAAGGAAAATTTCAAGAAAAAAAACATAAAAGAAATTTCTACTAACAGGACAGTTACGAAACTGATTTATATATTTGTATCTAATTCTGTACATTTTTGTTTTCTTAAATGAAAAATTTTAAATGTTTAATTGTTGCTTTTCTCTGCCTATGTACCACTACTATCCACAATCTACCACTATCATCCTAAAACTTAAGTCTGATCATATCAACACTGCCCCCTCCCAACTCCTCCTCTCCTTATTGCCTCCAGGAACAAACTCAAATTCCCTCTGGCATTCAAAGCACTTTCTAACCTAGGCTCCTCCTACTTTTCCAGTCTTTTTTCACCTTAGTTTCCAACACATACTCTTTGATCCAGTGACACTGGCCTCTTGGCTTTTCCGTAAACTCCATTTCTCTTGACTTTAAGTATTCTCTCTGAACCCTATTTCTGGAATTCCTTACCTATTTTCTTTCTGATTAGTGACTTCCCTGGCTTCCTTTAAATCCCAACTAAAATCCTATCATCTTTTGGAAGTCCTCCCTAACTCTTAATTCCAGTGCTTGTCTTCCTTTAATTATTTCTTATTTATCCTCTATAGAGTTGCTTTTTATATATCTATTTGCATGGTTTTTCCTCCATTAGATTATAAAATTCTTTGAGGCACGTGGTAGGCACTCAATAAATGTTTATTGAATGAATAAATGAATTATTGAATGAATGAACTATCATTCCTCTCCTCCCCCAAATAGGTAGCCTCTCTTTGAACAAAACAGCAATACAAATATTACATCAGCCATTTCTGAAATATTCTGTAGCTAAAGTTCATTACTTCCTTGTGAAAGAAAGGTAATAAGTCTTTTGAAGCCTAGAGTTCTTGAGGTCTGTCAAAGGTTCTCTTGCTCCCCCCACCTTCTTTTCATCCAGGCCCTGCTCATCTCACTCTACACAGATTTTGACAAGTTGTACCATGTTTTTCTGACTCTTTCTATATATAATGTGTTATCAGGCAATAATATTCCATTATAGTAAATATTCCACAGTCTATTCAGCCAGTCCCCAATTGTTAGGACAGCTTCGAGTTTCGAGTTCCTTGCTACTACAAAACATATTGCAATCAATATTTTCATAACTCTGGATTCTTTCCCTCAGTCCTTGATCTCCTTTCAGCAGGACGGCTACTTTAGGGACTTTGGGATGAACTGTCTTTTGATGCTACGCTAAGGTTCTGATCTTTGGTCAGAGACGTTGGTAAGGGGACTGTCTGTGATCAGGTATAGTGTAGACAGGATGGGAAGCCTCTTCTGACTCAGATTCTCAGTCCTAATTTTGTGGATTTTGTGACTCCCCGAATTTTAGGTAAAAACCAGGGGTACTTTCCCAATAAACGTTAAGATTTGGATAACCGAATAGACAAAATATCCCAAAGTTAATAATTTTAAGTTTACAACCATTTGTTTTGGCTTTCTGTGGAAAGATACATCAAATGCCTGAAAAAGCTTAGCAAATACAAGTGATTATTAGAATATATTGTAAAAAGGACTCCTTTTTACTTCATAATTTTGGTGACGTTGGAATGTTATTGCAAATGACATTATCTTGTTTTGAGGTACTTTTTACACACTTCAAAAGCTTTCACATATCTAAGTCTCTCCACCCAAATTTATACTGGGCAGATAATATAGTAAATAAGGGTAGGGAAACAAATTGAGAGCCGAAGTGATTGCCTTAATGACACATAGATAGATAGTTAATGACAGAGAAGATTTAGAATCCAATATCAATTACTAAATCACTGAATTGTTGAGACTCTCTTCATTCTCTATCTTAGAATTTCTAGTTTCCTTAAAAATTCAGCTCAGAAAGTCAATTCTGACATCTGATATCCTTAATTATTCTCTCTTGTGAACTTAACTTGTTTCATTTCCATAAATATTTCCTAAATACTCATGGTTTTCCTCTGATTAGATGAAAGTTGTTTGAGGACAGGAATTATTTCATGTGTGGCTAGTTCCTTGTAGAGTGCTTGTACATAGTAGGTATTTAATAAAAGTTTTTAGCTGGTTGACCTCTAAAATAACCAGGTCCTTCAGACCTCTATCTTATTCAAGTGAGTTGTCTCCCAGAGATGGTAATCTTCAGATTTGAATGATTTGAATCAAATCGAATATTGACTTCATACTCATCAGGTTGGTTTGGGAAATTTAGAATTATGGAATTTAAGGAATCCAAAGACTTGTCTTAGAATTTATTCAGTCCAACTCTTTTTACATTGATGGACCTTGAGACCTAGACAGTTCACAACATTTATTGGTTTATTGGATTATTTTAAGATTTCTGATTTCTAGCCTACTTGTTCTTTATGGGTGGTATCTTTGATGATTTGAATAAAACTGGAACATGAGTTTTGCAATATTTTCATCCATTTGGCAAAGCAAGTGCAGTATTTTGGGCCATTTGTGCCCAGTAATGTTCGGCCAACTGCACTGAAAAATCAGGCTTCAGTTCATCACACCCACTTAGTGACTCGGGCTGAACTTCTGAAAAGTAAAACTTCCAAATAGTTTTTTTTTTTCCTGAAGGACTTTTCCAGGGTAAAGGGTAGTTTTCTTTATTTTCTTCCCCTCTTCTTCCATTTTTGCCAGGCTGGGATACTTTAAATGGTTGTTAGGTGCTACTGACAGAATAATTGGCTTGCTTCATAGGGCTATAATTGGTAGTAAAACCTTGGACTCTTGGAATAGGTAATATATGAATCAAAGATGCCTCCATAATGTATTAAAGATTGTGGCCATTTAGAATATGATTAGGTCTTGGGGTTATTTAAAGACTCCTAATTTTTAACTTGCCTTTTTACACTTATTTAGCTATGCAAGATATCACTATATTCTGTATTTTTTTAATAATAAACATGTCTAGTCAAAGAAAGCATTAATGAAGCAATTCCCCAAATAAAACAGCCCATCATATCTGAGTTGCAGCAGAGAGAAAGTGTGGTCTTTGTAGTTTAATCAAGATCACAAGACTTGTTTTGAGCGTCTGTCATCTTTAATTTTACGGCACTTCATTTCAGAGTGGGACTGCCAGGGTCACATGCAATTAAAACACAGGCAAGATTTGTCTTGTGAAATCTTAACATAAAAAGTAATGTGTTACTCCATTTTAACTTTTCTACTGAACTCTGTGAACTCACTAATTACTTTTCCCCCCTCTTGTCACCTTTTTGATATGACATGTATTTTATAGAAGAGATAGAAGTTTGGGATTTTTTTCCCTATCATGCATATGATTGAGGATAACAAAATTAAACCAGAGAAAAAAGGAATGTATTTTTCAGAAATACAGTTTTTAGAAATATCTGAGTGCTACAGCTTCAATTACAAAGGCGCCCGTGGATCAAATTCTAGGAAATAACCATTAATCTGCTTAACTAGGGCAGGTAGGAGTGTAATAGCAGAGCAGAGATTTCACAGAGGCCAATCTCATGAACCAGAGTTGATTCTCCAGGGTGCAGGGAAAGGGACTTTAATGTGATTGGTCATGAAAAGGACTAAAAGCTAGTGCAGAGGCAGCTCTTTGGAGCTGGATCCTAGTTGTTGCATCACAGTGATCAGCAAATTGCATAGACCCTTATTAACCTTATTGATAAGGAGCTTAGGGAAGTCCCATTCAGCCCCCAATCTAGTCCTCTTTTTGTTCTCCTGTCTGGCTCGAGTTGCAATTCCGGCCCCTTTGAACAGGGTGCTTTATGTGTACCTCCAAATTCTCTGGCCCTGTGCTGGCCCCTTTAAAGTGGGGAAAGGGAACTTAACTTGCCTGCCAACAGAGTGGGCAGCAGTGCACAAGGACCCCCAGCCTATTTAACTGTGGTGGGGACACCTGGAGAATGTTTGGAAATGTTGCTTTTAAAGAATCTTTTCTATTGCTCCTCTTTCAATGCAGCTGGGGTCCCTGGGGATCAGGGGATTATTTTTGATACCTGTCGAAAAGAGTTATGTCTACACTGATTTTCCATCCCTCACTACTAATTAACCTTATTGTATACAGGAAACAGTCTATTTAATACCTGCATTCTTTCTGTAATGCCAAGTAAAATGAAATCCAGTGTGAAATCTAGTTAGCGTTTGCCTTTTTGAAGTCATTTTTGAGTTTCCAGTTTTAGTAACTGTGACCTCAAAACTGATAGCTTGAAAAAAGGGGGAGCTCCAACTGATTTGGGTTGCAATTGTACTTTTCTGACTTAAAAGCTCCCATTCACCTGGATTTGCTGAGGCGCCTGAAGGAAAGGGCCCATCTTGGCTCTGGAAAACTTTTTTTCCCAGGAGCTATCTCCTTTTACCTCATGTGGCTGGCCCCAAGCCCCCTACCTCCATTCCTCCCAGGCAATCAGGGCTCTAGCAGATCTCCTTGTTCTCTTCCTTTCTAGTAGAGATGCAGGGCTTTGACATATACAGGGATGTCATGGCAAAGCAGTAAAGCAGGGATGAAAACAGATGTTGTCTGTGGAGGAGGAATGCTCACTGAGGGGTAGGGACTGAAGGAAATCCCACTGGCAAAATACTGGGTAGAGAAAGGGACGGGCTGATAAAAAGAAGAAGAACTTAACTATTTGAAATATCACCAAAGAGTACTGAAAAATCTGCATATCTATCTTTACCTCTGCTGGATGGTGTGGATCTATAATGTATATGTGTGTATATGTGTATATATATATATATATATATATATATATATTTATATATATATATATATAAATAAAGGGGTATATGGGGTATTCAGGGAGGGGTAATATCTCTGGTATGGAGGGCTTGTCGTGCCCTCCTTGGGCAGCTCTCCAGCCTCTGACCCTCACCTGACACCCAGCTCTCACTTGTGGCTCCCAGTAGCTGCCAGCATGCGGCAGTGGCCACACCCCGGGCAATGGCTTCGACAGGCCGGCCAAACCTTGTGAGGGTAGCCATTGGGTTGTCGACCCCTGGTGAACCAGGGCTTTGCTCACCCAGCATGTGAAGACTGCTTCGGCTAAACAGGCGGAAGAAACCAATAAGAAGGTTCAATGGCTGAGATGGCGACGCAGCAAAGCACTGTGGAGTGCTTAGGACGTGTTGGAGCACAAAAGACAACATGGCCATCCAATGCAGCTGAGGAAGTCTCCAGGTGTAACAATTTTTCGTGCCACTGGATGCAGGCTTCCGACGCCGAGAGAGTGGGACTGTCTCTGTGCATCGGCTTTTCCACTTATATCTCCTTCATGCACAAATGTCTTTGTGCACACTCATCTATCATAGATGAAAACACACAGACAATCGTCATCCTCAGTTACTGAGAGACTACTACTATACTATACTATATAAATAAAGGAGGCACAAATGATCAGCAGGAATTCTTTCTTTGAAAAAATCCAGAAAATCTGTAGCAAACCATCCAGCTAAACACTCTTAAATGTTGGCTGAGGATTCAGGTCTGTTTTGAGGCCAGGGTTTCATTTTATTAAAGTTTGCCAGTTTTAGATCTTGCCATTGATTGATTGATTGGATAGCTAGATGGCATAGTGGATGACCCAGTGGATAGATTGCCAGGCATACAGTCAGAAACACTCATCTTCCTCAGTTTTTATATCTGACTTTAGATACTACCTGACTGTATAAATCACTTAACCCTATAAGCCTCAGTTTCCCCTATGTCTTTGTAGAATGAGCTTGAAAAGGAAATGTCAAACCCCTCCTTTTCTTTGCCAAGAAAACCCCAAATGGGATCAAGTCTGATAAAACTGAAATAAATCAGAACAACAAACTTGATCGGTTGAAAGACATTGTCTCTTCTCTGTTAGTAACTGCCCTTGAGAACAATGAGTTCATCTCCCTGAGCCTCAGTTTCCTATCTATAAAGTAGGAGACTTCAGTTTGTAAAGGCCAGAATGTAAGGGGTTGAACTAAATTTATCAGAGAATCTGGTTGCCAGGAATTTATTAATGCCACATGATTTTTACCAATTTATTTATAAAATAGAGGGAAAGTGAAAGTAAAGAAATGAGAAAGAGGGCAAAGTAAGAAATCTAGCTTCATGAACTTGACTATTGCTCAAGCCCTGGCTTTACTCCGGCAGGCTCCAGAAGGGCCAATTAACAAAGGTTTTAGCCAAGAGGCCTCCTCCCAGATGAGGAGCCCCTCCAGAGGCTACTACTTCCAGGAAAGCCAGGGAAGGGAGTCAGGCTTTCTTACTCATTCACGTGGTAGTCCTAATAGAAGCAGTTCTCAGTCAGAGCTTCTCCAGGGTCAAGTACAAGATGAAAGAACTCATCACAGGAAGTTCTCAACATTTTTAAAGACCCTTCCTTTTTGTGACTTCCTGTGACTTCCTTCCATTTTACATGGACCAATTACAGCTGAAGTTTTGTTTAGGACTGCCCAGGGGGTAGTCAGTGGGTTCTGGTTCATCACCCACTATCACACACATGGGTCACAGACCTCCCCCATTTAAGGATAAGTGGGGTGTATATGCTTCTGGTAATTAAATCTAAAAAATGGGCAGGAGAGAGATAATCCCATTTTCACAAGTTACATGATTTTTAAAGTCCCTTCTCAATTTAAAATCTTATAATTCCAAGGGGAAGACATTGTCTGTATTGCCCACTTCATGGGGTTCTTATGGGGAGCAAATGAAAGAATGTGTATCAAATATCTTGCAAACTATGAAGTGATGTTTCACCAAGCTCATTGCTAGAATTACTCTTATGATTTGACCTCACTAAAGCCTTCCTCTGAAGACCCATCCTCCCACTGAGTTGAACAGTATGCATACTCCTTGAAGGTAGAAACATTCTTGAATTTGTATGCTCAGGCCTTAGACCAGGGCTTAGTAAATTATTGTTGAATTGAGCTGAATTTTCAAATTAAGTGGAAGGGCTTCAGGCATGGGCATTCAATGGACTGTGGATTTGTGAACTTCACTAAGTTATAGTTTGGGTAATAGAAGCTCATCCAGGAGATAGGTATTATTTAAATATAGAAATTCATGAGACTGTTTACTAACATATGGGGGTTGAGATTATGCAATTTTTCAGTGGAAGGATTACCCACACAAACGGATTCATTAATCCTTGAGGTACGGAAATATTCTGAAATCAGAACAATTAACAAATAATGTTAACTCTACATTTGAAATAATCCAATCAACAAACATTTATTAAGTACATATCAAGTATCATAATGGGATAAGTATTAAGGATACAGAAAAAAATAAAACAATATCTACCTTCAAGAAACTTACAACGCCGTGAGAGGAAATATATGTAAATTAAGAGATTCCTAAAAGATGAAAGAGAACCAAAGAAGGGCGAGTGACCATTGCTGGCAATATGAGGACAGCATCAAGAAAAGCATTACTAAGGAACTTGAATGATGGGCTGCGCCTTTGCTGTCATGTGTAATGATAAGATTTATATTCTTCTGTAGTGCTTTAGATTTAAAAAATGCTTTCCTTTGACAATCTTATAATTCAAGAATGATTATCTCTATCACAAAAAAAAAAGAAAAAGAAAAAGAACCCTACCCTTACCTTCTGTCTTAAAACTATGAGGTAAGTATCAGGCAATGGGGATTAAGTGACTTTCCTAAGGTCTCATAGCTAGGAAGTGTCTGATGTCAAATTTGAACCCAGGACCTTCTCTCTCTAGGCCTGGCTTTCAATTCACAGA
Organism: Monodelphis domestica; assembly: GCF_027887165.1. NCBI lineage: Eukaryota > Metazoa > Chordata > Mammalia > Didelphimorphia > Didelphidae > Monodelphis > Monodelphis domestica. Next base: position 144,244,429 of record NC_077230.1, on the reverse strand, counting down.
GCTAACTAGCTATCCCCAGATTATCACCATTGTAAAGATAGTTAAACAAAGATTCACAGAGATAAAATAACTTGATGGTGGGTAGACAGTTGACACATGTAGAAGACTGGATTCCAACCCAGGCAGGTTGACTGATAAGTGATAAAGAGACACACAAGGGAATAACTAATTTGTATTTAACTACTTTCAATTTACTTTGTCTTTCCTAATAGAAGTTAAGTTCTTTGAGGTATTATTACATTTTTTTTGGTCTCTGAACTCTCATCATCTATCACAGTGCCTGGCATATAGCAGTAGTGGTAGTCTCTCGGTGATCGAGTATGACGATTGTCTTTGTGCAGCTTCATCTACAGTGTACCCTCATGTGGCTTTGGAGTCCAAAGGCTGAGGTGCACAGTCTGTGGCACATGGGGCCTGGGACGCCAGTTGTTACGGGAGGTTCGGGTGTGGCCTGGTGTCGGCGTTCACGCGGCAAGACGTCGACGTGGCTCATCTTCAAAGGTGGTGGCGGCATGGTGAATGTGGGCTCGCCAGCTGCTTCTGTCAGAGGCAGCGAGTTCTAGTTGCTTTGGTGTCATGCCAGCCCACTTCAAGTTGGACTTTAGCTGATCCTTATATCAAATACTTAATAAATACTTATAAATTAACTGATAAATATGATTTACTAGATTACCACTAATAGTTTATATTCAGGAAGGGAACTCAAATCAATCATTTAGGGAATGTATGATTAGAGAAAATGGAGGACCAATCAAATAACTTGAGAGAGGATTGATGGATAGACAATCTGAGTGCAATTCTGGTACCCACAAAATGTTACAAAGTTATAGGAGGAACTCAAATACCATGTGTAGATGCTTATGGAGAAGACATGGAAGAGAATCCCTCTAGATAAGAAAGGGGAGCCCCACTGATGAAATCCACTGAAATTTTGATAGAAATATCAACAGAAATAATAGCTCACATTTCTATAGGATTTTAAAGTTTACAAAGTGCTTTTCTCACAACAGTCCTGTGAGACAAGGAGAACATGTATTATTATGATGTCCTTTTTACAGATGAGAAAAGTGAGGTTTAAAGAGGTTAAACAACTTGTCAATGGTTACTCAGGAAAAGAAGCAAACATATTTAGCACCTACAGTGAATCAGTGACTATACTCAAAAAAGGTATCATCTCCACTTTACAGTTGAGGAATTGAAGCAGATTGAGGTTAAGTGAATTGCCCACAGTCACACATCTAGTAAGTATCTGAAAACAGATTTGAACCCAGGTCTTCCTGACTCTAAGTCCAGTGCTTATCCATTGTTCCACCTGGGTGTCTCATAAGCTGATAAATCTTAGAGCCAAGAATTCTGTCAGGCTTCTTTTGACTTCTAAGTCTTGTGCTCTTTCCAAGACCCTATGCTGTAATTTAAATTTATGTAGTATCTTAAAAGTAGATATTACCAATGGCCAAACGTAATGCCAAAGCGTACATAATGATGTTGCTTAAATTACTTTCTAGATGCTTGTTATGAATTGTTCACACACTAGCTAGCAGTTGAATGACTACTGTGTGCACGGTGCGGTTTCTCTCTCTTAATCTTGCTCCAATTCAGTGAGTGGTGTTCATACAAAACCTGATAGATTGCTTAAAGGAGTGAGCATGTGTGCTTGATTTTAAGCATAAAACATTAGCAGGGGGAAACTGGATAAACTTATATAAGGTATGTGTGTGTGTGTGTATATCTATTTATGGCATATATATCTCTATCCTGATGCCAGGTTTCTCACCAAGACAGCTAGAAATTTTCATTTTGACAATGTGGTTAGAGAAAATTGTCATCTTTTTGTATGAGATGTTCACTGTATTCTCATCATTTGAATGATTCAGGATCACTCTTTGGCAGCGTGAGGCACAGCATGCCCTGATGCCTGCCTCTTTTTCAATTATATTTAAGAGGGAGACTGCTGGGGACCCATTTTTTCATCTTGCACAGAACCCCTAAAGTGCTAGATTTAATTTCAATACAATATTAGATGGAATGATATGATGGATGTTAACAGGATGCTGACAAATATGATCCAGTGCAAGATAACATGATATATAACATGAGACAGCCTCCACCAAAAGTAGGATTTTTAAAAAAATCCAATGCAGGCAAAAGATTTCTGGTTTATCCACTCCAATATTCATTATGATTTTTGTGGCAATCATATTTAGTTGCAATAATGAATCACTTGGACAAAGAAAAAGAAGGAGAGGGAAGAAAATAAACATTTGCATAGCACCTACTATGTGCTAGCCTTTGTGACTAAGTGCTTTACAAATATCCCATTTGATTCTCACAAAAACTTCTGAGGTAGGCACTATTATTATCCTCATTTTATAGTTGAGGAAATTGAGGTCAATAGAGATAAAGTGACTTGCCCACGGTCACTTAGCTAATAAGTGTTTGAGCCTGGATTTATACTCAGCTCTTGATTTTAGGAATAGCACTTGATCTACTTACTGTTTAAACATCACTGGACATTTTTGGTAGTGTTGTTCAGTACTGTCTGAATCTTTGTGACTCCATTCGGGGTTTTCTTGGCAGAGTTACTGGAGTGGCTTGTCATTTCCTTCCCCAGCCCATTTTATAGATAAGAAACTAAGGCAAACAGGGTCACTTGACTTGTCCAGGGTCATATAGCTAGAAAGATTTGAACTTGGGTCTTCCTGACTTCCTGTCAGGTCCTCTATCCACTGTACCACCTGGCACTCCATCTCTATCAATAGTGATGGCATCTCAGGTAAATGGTGTTAAGATAAAAACCTTAAATGCTGGATATACTCTGTCTCTGTCTGGAACCTTCTCCTCCCAAGGAGATCACTACCTGCTCTTCAACTTAGTCTTTCAGGGATGTCTAGGAGCACCAAGAGATGAAATGATTTGTTCAGGGTCACACAGCAAATAAGGGCAAAACTTGAACCCAAGTCAGTTAATTTCCTGTTCACTCACTCATGTCATCCATCCAGGCTTCTAAGGGAGATCTGTCAGTAGTCAACAGACATTTATTTATTACTTACTAGGTCTTAGGCACCATGCAAATATAAGGATGCCCTCAACTCCCTAGTATTCTAATGGGGGAGACAACATGCAATCAGTAGGACATAGAAATACAGAACTGGCCGATCAGTCTGTAAATATTTACCAAGCACCTATTATGTTCCAGGCCCTCAGTGGAAAAGGGGAAGGCATTATGGGATAGGAATACAGTAAAGGACCTCCTAAAGAGGTTTGGCTTTGAGCTGAGTTTTGAAGGAAGCCAGATGAAGAATATTCCACACAAAAGAGATAACCTGTGTCAAGGCACTGAGAAGAGAGGGAGATTATGGAGTTCAAGGAGCTGGGGTTAGACCAGAGTAGCTTTACTGTACAGGTTTGGAAGGGAAGAGGGTATCAGGAGACTGGGAAACAGGAAGGAAGTCTTTACATGTCAGACAGAACTTTATACTTAATCCCACAGAAGACAGGTAGGCATTACTGACCTGATCAAACGTATTCTCTAGAAAAAATCAGGTTGGCAGCTGAATGGAGGATGAAATTGAATAGAGAGGCAAAGAGACTTCTTAGAAGGCTTTTGCATATTCCCAGTAAAAGGTGATGAGTCTGAACTCTGGGTGTGGTTGCATGACCAGGAGAAGGGGACATATATTAAATGTGAAGGTAGAAATAACAATATTTGGCAGGAGATTAGATACATTAGGGTACATAGAAGTGAGGAATTGAGAATGACTGAATTTTTGGACCTGAGTCCAAAAGAAAGATGGTGATGCCTTCACAGTAACAGGGAAATTTGGAAGAAGGGATGGTTTTTTGGAAAGTTGGGAAGAGGGAAAAATTTTTTGACTTGGTTGATGTGGATAAGAACAAGGAGTGGTTGGATATGTAGGAAGAGAACTAGGGGAAAATACTGTCATGAAAATTTATAGAGCAGAGAATATTCACAAGGAGAGGGTTATTCAGAATCTTGAATGCTACAAATAAGTCATGGAGGATCAGGATTGATTAAACAAACAAATTAATTAAATTTAGCAATTAAGAGATCATTGGTAACTTTGGACAGAGTAGTTTCAAATGAATGATCAAGATAGAAGACAGCTGGTGAATTATGAGGTCCTCAGTGGACAGACACATACCATGGAGGAATGAGGAAGATGTTTTGGATAGTTGTTAAAAAGAGTGAAATAGTGATTCAGTTCGGGAGGTATAAACTAATGCCTTACTGCAGAAAGGGTGTTATTCAGATTACATAAATTCATAGTGGTGCCAGTCAAAATGGTTTCATGATTTCTTCCAGATCAACTCAGGAACATGATGGTAGTAATCCAGGGATGGGGCTTGGCTGTATGTGATCAGGTAATAGGACAAGGGGTCAAGAGAATCAGTTGCAAAGGGTAGTATAGAGTTTGGATGGTTCATCATTCAAGATAGGGAAGGGAGTCATAGGCGGGGTGATGTCCTGGGAAATAATAGAAGGGTGGAAAAATGGAGGTCACTATGAGGATGAAACACTAGGTTAGGGCTCCATAAATCATGAAGAAAGATAGAGTGATAAAAGATCATGATCAGGTTAAGAAATTTCAGACTTTTTGAATAAGAAGTGAGAACAAGGTGAGGCAAGGATTTTGAATTGGTTGAATTTTATTTTGCTACCTTAGCTAATTATCACATTAGCAGAAATTTGTTTTTCTGATTAATCTACTCTCATCCTTTGTCCTATGGCAGCAATAGGACTTCAGGTAATCAATCATCTTTGCAGAGTTAGATCATCAGTTTGGTAGACCAAAGGTAACAACACTGAAGTAATAATAAGAGATAAAAATGGGAAAATGACATTATGGGAGTTTTCAGAACCAATGAAGCCTGCTTAAATAAGCAGCTAAGCTCTAACATTGAAAGAGGATAAAAATAAAGACATTGATTCCATTAGCCATCTGGGGACTATGATCAAGATTTCTCTACCCTTAAGATCTTAGGAAAACTGAATCAAATCAATACCTGATTTTTGGAATCAATAATTCAGACACATAACTTGGCATAGAACCAATTTCTTATATAAAAAAGTGCTTCCTTGTATAGGCATATTTTTTTTTATTAAGAACTCACCTTCTTATGTATGTGTAGAGCTGAAGAAGAAAAATTCAGTTACTTTGAAGAGAGGAGAAAGAGCTTTTTTCTTAAAGGCAATCAAGTGTCATTATGCTGGAAGAAAATCTACAAATGGCCCTACTACATATTTTTCCAGAAGAGAGTTAATATTTTTTTAAATATCTTTTTTTTTTTGACAACAAAACTTTTGGAACCAGAACTTGTAGTAACTTTTCTTTGGGGTTGAAATCTTTTATGTGCCCTTCAATTAGAAATTGACATAGTAGTTAAGTTATATTTTAAAAAATCATATAAAGGAAGTATAGGTCAAGTTTCACTGCATTCAGCTGAAAGGACAGCACCCTTGGCAAGTGATTGTTGAATTTTAACAGATTTTCTAATTTCTCTTAATTGGAGCCTTTGTTTTTTAATTGGTTAGCAAGCCCTGTCACATAGCTTTCAATGACACAGAATTAGGTGGTGATTCTATTTGATTGCTAAGTAGTATCAGACTTTTGATGTATAGTAATAAAGAAAACCACCTATCTTCTCCTTGAAGCCTGGCCAAGTTGGGAAAGAAGACAACCTCTCATAGACACCATCAGGGTCTCCATGTTAAAGGAAGATTTTTCTAGTTTGAAGGAAACATGTTGGTGAAATGATTTGGGGAGATATTCCGTTTTTACCCTTGAGATTTACCCTTTTATATCTTCAAGTTGAAGTCCCTTTGAAAGAGTTAGTTTGCTGTCATTTGAATTTTCCTTAGATACTGGGTGCTAGTCTGAATTAGTGAAATTGTGTTTCAGGGAGATATTTAAAAAATGTGAAATCAATTAACAAAAACAACAAAAAACTTTATGATATCATAGGTCTTCTAGACTTCAAGGTCAGTTCTCTACCCACAATGATATGTTTTTTTTTCTTCCTAGGGATTACTGTAATTTTAAAACATATAACTTTTTTCTTTGCAACTTTGCTTGACCACTTTGATGTGTATCTACCTCTTTCATGCCCAGTTTTCCTATTTTTGCTGGTAGTCCCTTCCTAGGCAACAACACACACAGTGATATAGTCATACCTCAGAGATATTGTGAGTTTGGTTTTAGATCATGGGGTGTATGGGGTGCTCAGGGAGGAGTAATATCTTTGGTATGGAGGGCTTGTCGTGCCCTCCTAGGGCAGCTCTCCAGCCTCTGACCCCCACCTGACACCCAGCTCTCACTTGTGGCTCCCAGTAGCTGCTAGCATGTGGCAGCGGCAGCAGCAGCGGCCACACCCCGGGCAATGACTTCGACAGCCGGCTAAATCTTGTGAGGGCAGCCATAGGGCTCATCGACCCCTGGTGAACCAGGGCTTTGCTCACCCAGGGTGTGAAGACTGCTTCGGCTGAACAGATGGAAGAAACCAATAAGAAGGTTCAACGGCTGAGAGGGCGACACAGCAAAGCACTGTGGAGTGCTTAGGGCGTGTTGGAGCACAAAAGACAACACGGCCATCCAATGCAGCTGAGGAAGTCTCCAGGTGTAACGACTTTTCCTGCCACTGGACGCAGGCTTCCAACACCGAGAGAGTGGGATTGTCTCTGTGCCTCGACTTTTCCACTTAAATCTTCATGCACAAGTATCTTTGTGCACAAAAACGCACAAAGACAATCGTCATCCTCGGTTACTGAGAGACTACTACTAATAAAGTCAAGACTGTAATAAAGTGAGTTCCAATAAGTTATGTTTATACTATCCTGTTTATTAAATATGCAATAGTATTACATTTAAATAAACAGTGTACATGCCCTAATTTAAAAAAATACTTCCTTACTAAAAGATGCTAGCCATCATTTGAACCTTCAACAAGTCATAATCTTTTTGCTGGTGAGGGTCTTGCCATAATGTTGATGGCTGTAGACTGATCAGGGTGGTGGTTGCTGAAGGTTTGGATGGTTGTAAAGCCAACAATGAAAAATGAGGCCTTGATTCTTCTTTTTTCTTAAACATTTCATGGAAGTTATAAGGCTAATAATTGGCTTAATTTTAATATTTTTGTGTCACAGGAAATAGGGAGGTCGATAGATGAGGATATGGCTGGTTGGTGAAACAGTCGGAAAGCAGACAATAGTTATCAATTAAGTTAATTATTTTATAAGGGTATTTGTTAGTAGCATTCCAAAATAATTATAATAGTAACATCAACTTATAATAATAATGAAAAATTTTGAAATATTGTGAGAATTACCAAAATGTGATATGGAGACATGATTTGAACACATTCTGTTGCCAAAATGGTACCAATTAAGATTTGTTCAATGCATAATTGCCACAAATTTTCGATTTGTAAAACCTGTAATCTCCGTGAAATGCAATAAAGTGAAGCACAATAAAATGAGGTATGCCTATATAGTGTTTTTCATCATAAAGTTAGGCAGGAGTGGATTGAGAAACCCCTCTCCATTTTTGAGTCAGTACCATCTATTTGCCCATTCAGACATCTCTTTGTGTACCCTGTACCATGTCTATATAGCCTCCCATGTCTATGAGTCCTCAATTGCTCTAAATGTTTGCCCTTGGACCCCAGCTTCACACATTTTATTTACACGCCTTATTTTTTATTTTATTAACAAATCGATAACCAGACTGACTTGTTACCACACTGGATTAGTTTTATTTATTCTGTTTGAACTTGATTAAAAAGCTGTCAAACACAAGTCTACATTTTTATCAGTAGAATACTTTCACAAAACAGGGTATAGGATATGTATAGCTAGAAATACACTTTTCAAAATAAAACAATATTTGATATATTCTAGACAGTTACCCTTTTGTTTACCCATGACAACTGAAACTAACCATCAAATGCATAAACTGATTCAAGTCTAGCCAAGAAATCCTAAGGGCATATGAAAAAGATTTTTTAAGTTCTTTCTAGATGAATTTAATGTAATTCACCAATAAAGCATCCTCAGGAGCATAATAAAAATTCTGCATAACATGACAGAGCCAGGGAAGAGGAAGATGTAAAGTATGTTGAAGAATCAAAATGGATGTTAACATTAAAAATGAGTAGCCATGCAATCCCTGTATGATATTAAGACCAAAATGGCCAGGCTTTAATTTTGTTTCTAATTTATAGGATGGTGTGCTTAGGGGATGGTAAACAGTATTTTTTTTGAAGTAGTCAATGAAAAATGTTTTGAGCTATCATTTCTCTTTTACAAAACCCCCAACATTCAACATATTTTTAAACAACTTTTTGCATAGCACAGAGAATAACTAAACTATCTACAATTAAAAAAATTATTAAAAAGAAACAAGTTTATTTTAGTTTTAGACCTGGATTATTTCATTACCTTTTACAATATATTAATTGCTGCCTCCTTAATCTCTTTTAAACTTTCTGGATTGAACTATAGTTTTTATATATACAGATACTCATGAGGGTGTACAAACATGTAGTAACACGCTCATATAGAATATGAAACCAGTCTCACAAATAACCTGTGACTGTAAGCTTGATTCCATATACTTCTGAAAATCTTTAGTCACCTACATCATGATCTTAGGAGTGCTGGATGTCATAGTACTCAAAGGGTTAATGTTGAATACATATAGGCAAATATTGTCAATTATTTTATTCTAATGTTTGGAACTTAAACATGAAATCATCATTAAGTTTTCACAAAATGAGGCATCTGTCACTTGAAAGAAAAAAATATTTCAGAAATATGTTTACAGAAATGTAAAAATATTAGGCATGAAGACAGATGTGAACATTTTCAATAATGTGCCTTGACTGTCAGTCTTCCTTAGAACTGAAGATCTTCTTGTACTCACTTAGCATGAGTTCTGCTATTTGGTTTTGGTACACCATGTGGACTGCCATATTCCCAGTCTCATTTTCAGCCCGCAGAAGTGTGGGCCCAAATACAATTCCTAAACTCTGGGTGGACATGAGGTTCTTTGAAGCTTTGGCTACTATCCTGTGGAGAGAGAAAAAGAATCAGTTAGAAATAGGTTAAAAAATCGTGGGTGACTATGCCGATGATAGATAATATGCGCTTGAAACAGATTTGTTATTTTTGTTGTTTAGTTGTTTTTTGGTTGTGGCTGACTCTTCATGACCCCATTTGGGGTTTTCTTGGCAAGATACCAAAATGGTTGGCCATTTATTTCTCCAGCCTATTTTGCAGATGATGAAAAAGAAGCAAACTGAGTAAAGTGACTTGCCCAGGGTCACACAGTAAGTGTCTGATGGCAGATTTGAACTCAGGAATATATGTTTTTCTGATTTCAGCCTGGTAGTCTAGTTGTTTGGAAAAGTAAGAAACAAAAAGAGAAGTTGGTGATGGTATTAAAGGGAAGTTCAATCTGGATGTTTCTAATTTAAGTGATCTTGTTTCTAGAAATAATCCTTTCTTCATGATTGTGTGGAAAGGTACTATATGATGTTTTATAATGTCTACCTAAAAGAATAGACAGCCCAAACACCTAATATGTTCAGAGTGAAGAAGCAGCCTGACTTGGTGGGTTTATAGTCAAGGAGATCTTAGTTTAAATTTTACCCAAGATTTGTACTAACTGTGTGCCTTTGGGAAAGTCCTTTCATATCTCTGAGTCTCAGTTCCTTTATCACTAAAATGGGACTAATAATAGCCTCTACTTCCTAGATTTGTATTGAGGGTATAAAGGAGCTAAGGTATATAAAATACTATATAAACTTTAAAACCAAATAGAAATATGAGCCACATAGTCATTATTAAGCATAAAGACAGTAAAAAAGAGAGAGTATAAATGGATCTTCCCTGGAGGAATTTATGATCTCATGGGGGTATATGGAATACAAATGTCAATAAAATAAATAAATCTACATAACAACAGAAACAAACTAACAAAAAACCCCAAGCCTACAACATAATTAGGAATAAGTGAAAGAAATGAATGTTATAGGGAAGTTTATATAGATTGACCAGCACTAGGTGAGATTAGATTATGGAAAGGCATTATAAATAACAGGAGTTTGAAGTAGTTTTGAAAAAAGAGAAAAATGTGGGGATGAAGAAGGAAAGACATCTTGTCAGATGGCCAAAACAAGTGAATGGAAAAGTGAATATCTGTTCAGTTTGGATAGCAGTTGAGTTCCTACCCAAATAAAAGAAGATTGGATCCTATAGTCTTTGTACAGGCAAAAATCCCACTGGAACCAAGGAGGTTTTTGTTGGTGTGAGGACAGTACAAAGGGCTGGAAAACCAATGACACATTTTGAAATGTTCTTTACAAATGTACTATTAACGGTGACACCATGTCTACCCTGACACAAAGCTCCTTAAGAGAAAATAAAATTCCACAGTTTAAATTAGAGGCTTTGGGAAATAATGCTTGAGCTTGCAACATCAGACTTCTTGGTTTACTGTTAAATTTAGGAGGAAGAAGGTATGAAGGGAAAGAGATTGTCTGGGTTTTGATTGAATTCAGAGAAAAACATTTTATTCTGTTTCTAGGTTTGCCTAGTACCTTCTCAAAGCACATGTATTGAGTCTAGCTTTCATAGAAATCTGCCATTTTAGTTCATAACCATATTTACTAACTTAAATACAACACAATTCTGCTTTTTCTTTTTCAAAACAGCAGAATTGTCTCTTTGGTGTATTATGCTACCATGTTTAACAACTGGGGCTAATTCCACCCTCAAAAGTTGCCTTCTAAATGGTTACAGAGCTTTTGCATAGGATAGCCTATGACTTCATTCTGTATTATTAAAGACCCACTAGACTGCATGGGCATAGCTGCTTACAGATGGTAGTGATAGGGGCTTTTCCCAAAAGGTAAAAATGTTTATTAATAATTGAACCATTCCCCATTTTCATGAATGGGAAAATAACTCCAATTGTGTTCCATTGAAGTGGGTGCATTTCAAGGGTGTGCTGGAACCAGCTCTCCAATTGTTAGATTTTCAGTATGAGCACTTTACAAGTTAGAAATTGGCAAATGCTACAAATAGGGATTGATTTATAGTTTTGTTGACTTAAGAAAATGATAGAGAAAATGTCAGCAATACAAATTTAAGTGTGTTGTGTGTGTATGTTTATAATACTCGGGGATATATATATATATATATATATATATATTTCTGGAGAACCAGTTATTAAACATTTATTGGCATACCAGCACATGTCCTGCATATTATATTTCAGTGAGAGAAGATCACATTTTTAGGCAATCAAAATTAGGGGATTTCTAGAGAGTACTGAGACTTACTCTGCATGGCTAAAAGTAGTCCCTTTAAAATATCTATTGTGAAATCTAAAAAAAAAAAGATTTCCAGTTCTGATTTTAAATATTTACTAGCCAGGATGAATATTTCTGATTTTCTCCATCACAAGGTTGAATGGTAAAAGGCAAAGGTTAAACTGAAAGGGCACTATTGATTCCTTAATAAAGATTTAGCATCTATAGTGTGCCAGGTCAGATGCTAAGTAGTATGCCTTCTTTATAACAATCAAATCAGCAAATATTTGATATTAATATTTTAGATCAAATTAGTTCCTTAGGAAAAAAAAACACAGGGTTCTCAAAGCACAAAACCATTTAGTTTTGAGGAGGGAAAGAGGAAAGGAAGAGTTTTGGGAGAGTAATATCTTGAACAAACCTAATAGGGAGAAAAGAAAGAAAGGAGGAAAGAAGAGAACTGAACATACATTTCAACTTGTTCATTATTTTGCCTAATGTCCTTCTATGATGATTGGAGCTTGGCCAATTGGGGAAGGGGTAGGATTGCATGGGAGACAGGGAGGTCAATTTTGGAAACTAGACAGACTCGTACACCATTGGCCAACTTCCAATAGAATAATCAAAGCATAGGATGGTTTCACCGATACCTGTTCCATTTCTGTGGTCTCAGACACTGAACTTCCCATTTCTTTCTGCTCTTGCTCTACTCCAACCTTCTTTTCTAAGTCTCTATTATGGCCTCCAGCCTTTCTATTCTTCTGTGCTGGCTACACATTCCTCTGTTGAGTCTTGAGCCTATCCATAGCTAACTAGGAACAGATCAACTACATATTATCCTTTATTATTGAATCTCTTGCTTTAACTTCATGCTCAACTAATTTTCAACCACGTCTCATTCCTATTATCTTCCTTTTCTGCTTCTTCCCCTAGAAGGTTGAATGTTAGAAGTCATCACACAACTGACTGGGTCCATTGTGAATTGTCATCTAAATACAATTGGGGCCTCCAATGTTTATGAACATTTTTTCCTTTTTCTGGACCATCACATTTGCTAGAGACCGTTCCTAACATTTTCCTTATTCCCTGAATTCTTTAAATCTTTTTTTTAACCCCTCCTTCTATCTTAGAATTAATACTGTGTATTGGTTCCAAGACAGAAGGAGGGGTAAGGGCTAGTCAATGGGGATTAAGTGACTTGCCACACAGTGAGGAAGTGTCTGAGGCAAGATTTGAACATAGAACCTCTCATCTCTAGGTCTGACTCTCAATCCACTGAGCTACCCAGCTGCCCCAAATCTTCCCCTTTTTGATCAGCATATGATTTCATTTGGCATCTTACAGGAAAAAATATTGAAGTTATGGTGAATAAGTTCCCTTAATCTCTCTTTATAAATCAAAACCACTATATATATGTCCTTAACTTCCTCTTTGCACTAGCCTCTCAGGAAAAGGGCCCTTTTATTTACCAAAGATAGCTCTTCTGCATAGCTAATTCAATGTTTTCTAGGAGCTTGACCCATCAATTATTCTCTTCTGCTCTCTCCTCTCATCTTCCATCTTTTTCTGCTTCCAAACATACACATCTTCCTTATACTTAAAAAAAAAATGCCTTACCTTCTGTCTTAGAATGAATACTGTGTATTGGTTCCAAAGCAGAAGAGTAGGCACGGTTAGGCAATGGGGGCCAAGTGCCAAGGGTCACACAGCTAGAAAGTATCTGAGGCCACACTTGAACTCAGCACCTCCCATATCTAGTCCTGGCTCTTAACTCACAGAACCATCTAGCTGCCCCCCTCTTTTACCCTTAAACACTTTCATATAACCATCTCTTCATGTTGCCATCCTATCACTTTCCTCTCTTTTACTATTAAATTCCTAGAATGTCAACTTCACTGATTTCCTTGATTTCTTTACCACTCATTTTCAACTCCCTCAAGTCTGGCTTCCAACCTCATTGCTCTACATGGTTTTTCCCAAGGCCACCAAGAATCTCTTAATTGTTAAATCCCATGTTGTTTGGCTACTGTGGGAGTTTGTTTTTCTTGACTATCCATATTTGTATCAGGTGTTTTTCTTTTTCTTTTTTCCCCCCCAAATAGGGGAAGGAGAGGTATTGAGAAGGCAGACTTCTACTGGCTGAAAAAAAATTAAAAAATAAGGCAAGGATCCAGGACAATTCCAGTGGACTCATGATAAAAAATAATATTCAGCATCAAAGAAGGAGCAGACAGAGTCTGAATGCAGATGGAAACATACCATTCTTCCCTGGATTTCCTCCATGAATTTTCCCCTAATGGAAGAAATATGTGTCTGGTTTCATAACATGATGAATAAGAAAATACACATAATATAATATGTACAAGCTATATAATATTATTTGTCTTTTTGGGGAGTGGGGGAGGCATGAGAGGTGAGAGGAGTAGGAGGGAGGAAGAAAACAAGAATTGCAAAATGTCAGAAAACAAATATTAGAAATTGTTTAGACATAATCTGGAAAAAATAAAAATTAAAAATAAATCCCATGTCATATTGTTAGTGTTTATCTCCCTAGACTGAGAAGAATATCTTTTAATATTATCTTTTTAAGTATTATCTTTTGAGAGACTACCCTCTCTTACTGGATAGTCTCTCCTCAAATGGCTTTTAGTTGTTTTTCTTTGTTTTTCTTCTACTTTTTTTCCCCTCAAGCTTCTCTGGGGACCATTATCTCTTTTCTGCCCCCGAAAGGGTGTATGTCCTCCAAGATTTTGTCTTAGGTTCCTTTCTTTCTTCCTAGCCTTTTTCTCTTTACAATCCCATCAGTGTCCATGGATTCAGTTATAACCTTTATGCAGACACTTCCCACATCTTGAGCCCCAATCTCTTTCCATAGCTTCAGGAGTCACACGCTCACTGCATGCCCTCAGTTATCCCTACTCCCAACCTCCAAACTGGGTGCTTTTTCCAAAAGTCTCCCCTTTTGTCAAGGATCTACCACGCACTTAGGTATATTGCCTCAGAGTTATCTTTGTTTCTTTCACTTTTTACCATCCATTGCCAGGTTGTTGATTCTAGCTCCATAGCAATTAAAAAATGTTTCCTGTTCTCCATCCACATGACCAACAGCCTACATTAAGTTTTCTTAACCTTTTGAAGTAGATGCTTAATTAGTCTCCCTACTTGCAGATTCTCTCTTTTCCTATCTATCCTTCATATAACTCCCACAATAATCTTCCTAAAGCACAGGTCTGATGATGCCAAATGAGATTGTGAGATCCTTGAGGCTAGGAACTCTCTTTTATAACTTTTTGTATCCCCAGAGTGTTGCACAATGCCTGGCACTTAGCAGGCACTTGATAAATACGTATTTATTGACTGTTCTTAGAAATCAACATTTTATCTCTCACCTCTGTCCATTTGTATAAACCAAACTTTGTGCCTAAAAGCAATTCAATTGTGTCTTTACTCAGTCTTTCATTTCCCTCAAGAGTCAGGTCAAGTTCTATCTCCATGAAACTTTTGTCAATTCCTTCAGTTGCTGGTTGTGTTCTTCAAACTACCTTATTTAGATGTGCTTCTTATGTACATGTCATATCTCTCCAGTAGAATGTAAGCTCCCTGAGGTCAGTGATTGATTCTTTTTAGTGTTTGTAACTCCAATATTTGTTGAACTGAGAATGCCTACATAAATGGAAAGGCTACATATGGAGGTATCTGCGTCTCAACCATGCATATTGGAATTCAAGATCATTACACCAGTTTCAAGAAAGATTAGAGTGGGGGTGGTTGGTGGAAATCAAGAAGAATCCTAATTCTGGAGGAACAAGGTGAGGTACAAAGGGAGGAGGTGAGATAATAAGGAGCTAATAGAGGAAGTAAAAGACTATATAGAAATGGACTTTAAAAATTATAAACAAATTGGAAGGTTTTCAGAGATAAAGTGCATTCTGATCACTTTTGAAAGCAGAGAGGGATTTGGATTATTATGAATGAGCTATAATTCACATACGCAATTTTAATGAGTTATGACAAAAGACCACATTGTGCCTTCCAAACTTCTCTCTTTGAAAAAATGAAAAAAAAACACTGTTTGGAATCCCAAGATTGGGGTTCTAATCCCAGATCTGACAGTGAGTATTAGATCTTGCCCTTTCCTTTTCTAAATCTTAGTTTCTTCATCTATACAGTAAGGAAAATAATACATTACCTTTCAGGGATATTGCAAGTAAATGGCTTTATAAACCATAAATTATTACAAAAGTGTGAATTTGTGTTATAACTGGGACATAAGTCATAATGAGACAGAGCTGGTAAGCTCATCTCTCCTGTCTAAGGCCAGGACTGGTCTTCTAATCTGAACCTACAGGTTGAAGGTAAATTGCCTTCAGCTGTAAAGGAGGCTAGAGAGGATGCAGAGAGAGGGAAGTAGCAGGCCATTACATACTGCCCCACCCCACCTGCTACCAAAGCCACATGATCCACCAGAGATGAGCACTGCACATAAAGACTGATTTTCTAATGTTAGTGTGTGGGTCATGCAGGGAAGACTGTTTTGTAGTGGAATCTTGCCAAAGCTGTCATTTTCTATATTCCCTGAGCATGAGCCTTCAGTTGGTTTGGTTTTATTTGTTGCAAATGTAAATATGAAACAGCTCTCTCTTAAACCTATAGCCTTTTTGTCCGTTTCTGAGCACATTTTCCATATGGTACTAATCAGATCAGCTTAATTATGAGTTTCCTAAAATACAATCACCTTATTGCAAATGGATAATATTAAATAATAAATTATTTTTGTATATTTTGGTAAGGTTTCCCATACATTTGGCTTAATTTTCTAAGGTTATTAAGTGCAGTTGATGAAATATACTGATGAAATACCAGCCATAAAACTCTCAAAACCTCACAAAATGTGGAAAGGGGAGGCTTACTCATTTCTCCCAATTTAAGAAGGACCATTGACCTGATAGTAGCTTTGAAACAAATTAAATGCAATCAAGAGGAGAGAATGGGGATGAGAAAGACCTGGAACACTTTCCATCCTGTTTGTTTACTGTGGTAAAAGACTTTCTTTTTTCCTTTTCCTTTTTTTTTTAAAGCTGGCACATCTACATTCTGGATATCAACCAAGCAGTAGGTGGTGTGTTGGGAAATTAATAAAACATTAGTTCAGCACAGATGCTGTGGGTGGAACCCAGTTCAACAAAACAACTGCTACCAATCCTGGGATCTCCGGTCCTCCCAGACTTCATGGTTGGGCTGGAGAAGCAAGCATGTTCCCCTATCAGAGATGGAATTAGATCAGATGTTTTCCTAATAGTCATGGGGATAGAGCTGCATAGAAAAATTAGCCCAAGCTTTGTCACTGACTAGATGTGTGAGGCTGGGCAAGTTATTTGTATAGTATAACTTGTCTATCTAAACATGAATGCATATGACTGTTCCTACCTGTGTGCCCAGTTTGTGTCACCATTATCCCCATATTCCTTCTGTAGTATAATAGATGATATGATTATCCTAACTTTATAGTAAGAAAAAATGAGATTCTAAAAAGATAAATTGTTGATTAATAGTGAACACCATTGTTCCTAGCCCCCCCCCCCAAATTCAAGCCCAGTTAGGTTTTCTACCTTTCTGTTCATTAATCTATAACACCATATATAGATTTCTACTCATATATTAAATGAGCATAACATTTGCCTAGATCATTGTAGTGCTATGGGATTATATAAATGCAATATATACATTAATTTAATAAACATTAATTTATCACCTACTCTATGAAATATATTATTCCAGGCACGTAGAGGGAAGCAAAGATAATCAAAATAATTACAATAAATAAAGCAAGACTATCTCCATCCTCAGTGACATAATTTGGTAGTGGAGATAAGTACACAAATAACTAATGTATTTTATGTTGATGATGAGTCTACTTACTCTTCCTTATTATTTCTTATCATTTTACCTTTACAATTTCTTTTTTGTATGTCTCTTCTCCACACACTCATCCTCCAACCCAGGTCAGAGTTTCACTACCTCTAGATTAGACTAGTGCAATAGTCTCCTAATTGATCCGTCTGTCCCATTTCTCCATATTCCAATCTATCTACTTCCACATGGCTGCGAAAGTTAGTGTTATCACCCTAGTCATTATTATCTGTAGGATCAAATATAACAAATCAAAAATATATTTGGCATTGTAGGTTGCTCACAACCTTGCCCCTTTCTACATTTCAAGTTTTGTCACTCTTGACTCCTCTCCACAAAGTAGTTATTTCCGTTTATGTATTTTTGCACTTACCACTGCTTCTCCCATCTCTGTGTCTTCATACTACTTGAGCCTAGAATATTCTGCCTCTTCACCTTTGCTTCTTGATATTCCTGATTTCTTACAAGACTTAGCTCAAAAGCTAGCATGAAGACCTTGCTGATTCCTTCACTCATTTGAGTCTTCCCATCAAAATGTACCTTCTATTTACTCTCTGTTTTGGGGGGCATGTTCCTATTTGTTTACATGTTTTTTTCCAGGATATTATAGGATATAAGCTGCTTAAGGATGGAAGCTGTTCATATCTAGCCCATAATAAACACTGAATTCAGTGATTGACTGATAAGTAGAAGTAGACATGAGCTATATATATCTAAGAGCCCAAGGGATTATTTCTGACCAGAGAGTTGATAGTGAGGGTGTTGGATGATTGATAGGATCTTAAATAACAGAGTTGGAGGTGAGACATTATAGTCTAATAAGAAGGAAATATAATGTGAGTGAAGGCAAGAAGATAGAAATGGAAAGGGAATATTGAAGTAGTGGTGAATAGACCAGCTTGACTGGAGCATAATGTAAAAGGAAGGAAAAGTAATAGAAAATAATGTTGGAAGGGTGCGTTGAAGCCAGATCCTGAAGGATCTTGAATGCCAGGTGAATAATTTTCAACATTGGAAGATGATGGAGAATGGTTTGATCAGAACTGTATTTTAGGAAAGTTAACATGCAAGTAGTATGTCAGATAGGAAAGGGAAGGAGCTATTATCAGGACAAAAATCTGGGAAACTATTGATGTAGGCAGAAGGTAAAGAGGGCAAGAAAGTGGGTAGTGCTAGTAAGAATAAAAATGAAGGATTGGCTGCAGAATGAAATTTCATCACTTATAGTAATTATTTTCTACCAGTAAAATGTTTTTGGAATAAAATATAATCAAATTAAAGAAATATTATATTTTGGGAAATGTAGATTTAGATCAAGCATCACACTTATGAAAATAACAGTTAAATGTGGCAGAATACTTACTTACTCTATAGGGGTATTGCCATAGAGGTATGGCATTTTAGAAAAGACACTGATAAACTGGAGATCATAGTGGGTGGGGAGTAACTAGTTTGGCAAAGTGTCTTGAGATATGACTTATGAGGATCAAAAGACTTATGTATTTGGTATAAAGACAGGGGAATGTGATTCATCTCTTTAAATGTTTGAAGAGCTGTCATTTGGAAGAAGGATTCCATATAGAACCAAAGTTTTACAACTCAGAGGCTATCTAATCGAGTCCATTTCTAATTTACCAATGAAGGGACTAAAGTCTGAAGAGGTTAACTAATGGAACTCAGGCCACACAGGTAGAAAGTGGCAAAGTTGGGACTCAAACAGAGAACTTCTGACTTGAAATCCTATGTTGTTGTTGTTTGCCCACTACATCTTGTTTAGTTTAGCCACAAAGGGGCTACTTTAAGGAATTTAATGAGACTCTTTTATACTTATAGGAGGAAAAAAACAAACCTTTTCAAAAATGAGTTTTCCAGCGTGTTGCCTTTGGACATTATGGTTTCCCTTTACTCATAGTTTTAATTAAAGACTAAATGACCACTTGTTGAATACATTGTATGGAGGAATTTTTATCTTATTCAGGAACCAAATGAATTTCATGGTCTTTGAGATCCTTTCTAATTCTCATAATGTAGGTTCTATACACTTCCAAAAATACAAACTATAGATCAATTGAATGATTTTTCTAGTTGTGGAAAAGAACAAATTTATAAACCTAACAGTTAACAAGAGGTTTTTTGGCAGTATGGCTCTATAGTAGGTGTTCAAATATATTTGAAAAAATGAGTGAGTGAATGATGGAATGGGTGTGATGAGTGTTTCAGTGCAGACTAAGATCTATGATAGAATGCCTTATGTATTCTTGCCCTTTTCATCACCCACAAACATTTATCAGTTATATTGTGCCAGGCACCATGCTAAATGCTGGGGATATAAAGAAATTTTAAAAAATCTCTCGTCTCAAAGAATTTATAGTCTAATATGATCCAATTCCATTTCCCCAGACTAAAAGTTTAGCAAGAGGCTCCTAAAGTGTTTTAAAACTGTTCACACCCTACAATGTAGCAATATCACTATTAGGTCTATACCTCAAAGAGACTTAAAAAAGGGAAAAAGACCTGTTGGTGCAAAACATTTATAGTTCTTTTTTGTGGTGGCAAGGAATTAGAAGCCAAAGGAGGGACGTCCATCAATTGGGGAATGGCTGAACAAGTTGTGGTATATGATTGCAATGGAATACTATTGTGCCATAAGGAATAATGAGGATGATTTTAGAAAACTCTGACAATCCCTACAAGAACTGAAGCAAAGTGAATTGAGCAGAACCGGAGTACATCGTGAGCAATAACATTTATGAATGAACATTCATGAATGACTTCGCTATTCTTAGCAAGACAGTGATCCAAGAAAATCCTCAAGGACTTATGATGAAAAATGCCATGCACCTCCAGAGAAGGGACTGATCGGGTCGGCATTCAGACCATGACATTATATATTTCACTTAATTTCTTTGCTTTTGTTTCTTTGAGTTATTTTTCACAAAATGATTATGGATGTTTTACACTATTAAATATGTAAAATCTATTTTAGATTTCTGTCTGATTCAGGGAGGGAGTATGGGGAGGAGAGAGGGTAAGAATTTGGTTCAAACTCAAAAAAAGTGAAGGATAAATTTTTTTCCATGTAATTAAGGAAAAAATCAATAGACAATTCATTCACATAGCTCATGCTATCTCTTGGGTTCTAAATTGGGAATTTATTTCATTCTTCAGAAACTTAGGAATTGAAAGTCTTCCTTGTAGAAGCATGGGACAGTTTCTGAACTTGATTGAACCTTCAGTTCAGAGAAGAAATGGAAGAATTCTGTGCCATTGTTTTAGACATGAGGATAAAGTGTATATCTGAAAGCAAAGAATGAAGGGAGATGTATGGAATAAAACCGAAGCTGAATGTGACCTTAAAGATTATCTGGTCTCGCCCCCTCATTTTACTTATAAGTAAACTGAAGCTCATAGATGTTGTGTGAATTGTCCCAGACTCTACAGCAAATTAACTACAGGTGGGATTGGAACCCAGGCCTCTTCACTCTCAGTTTCTCTTACCTCAGAGGAATGATAGGAAAGGTGACAGGGCCCCAGTAGAGTTACAAAACACCATCCCAACATAATCTAAGGGTAGAGATTTTTCCTCATCATTATATACTCTAAGAATTTTTAGTGTAATGACATCTAAATAACTTGATGGGCTCCAGGTCCCAAGAAATGTAGGCCCTGCCCGTGGAGAGTAAAGAGGACATAAATGACAGCTTTTTATGAAGGCAGCTTATTAATACTGCTTAATTCAGAATAGCCTGACAAAAATAATTATGATTTCATGCATTTGTTCATGGAACAGCTCTTGATATATTCTCACTTGAATAAAAATATATTCACAGTGGAAGCAATTCTTATACCACTAAGTGAAATTAAGTTTATAAGAACTTGAAATGGGTAAGAATTCATTTTTTTGGCATGAGCAGAAAAAGTGAAATACAGTTTACAATGTACAAAGGAGAGGAAATGCCAGAGCTACTTTTTGTCAGGCCCAAATGGAAGGAGCAATGATGCATCAATTTAAGATTATTTTAGAAACAATCTATAATCCAGTGCTACAGATGTTGGAACCCAGACAAAAAACTGTGGAGCCGTATGCTGTGTAAGTTTTTCCAAAAGTGAGTGGCATTGCTAGCTCAAAGAATTTTCTTAGTTGTGCAAAATCACAGCCAAAAGATTTTCATTCTCAAAGCATAACCCACTTCACCATAAAGACCAAGGGAAAATTATGTTGAATTAAGAAGAGTGAAGTGTCTAATAGTTCAGCTCTAATGGACATATATAAGCAAAAATACTTTTAAAATTTGTACTTTTGCTGTTACCATAGCAACTTGCAAAGGAAGCTACAAGCCACATAATTGACTGCAGGACAGCTCTCCAGTGATGGAGTCATTGTGTAGGAAGCTTGGCTTTCCACATCTATGTAAGGTTGCAATTTTCCAACACATACAACTTTGGAATGGTTATTGATTTTGAAATTCGGAAGGTATGTTGGGAAAGGCAGACCTTGCAAGTAGACCACACTGGGTTTGCAAAATACTGCTCAACCTTTTGGATTCCACATGCAACATTAAAGAACTAGATCCTGCTTGAGACTATGACTTTGACAATGAGAGAATAATAGAAATACAAGACAAATAAAGATAATTTGCTCATGTTAGATTTTTTTTCCTATGTGGTAGCTGTCTATAGGTGGTTGTGGGATGGAGTGGGAATGGTTCCATAGGCATATTTACTTATCTCACTTAATTTTGCTATACTGTTACCTACAGTACTGTTGTAGAAGATCATGATCTTTGGGGGGGGAAATTGCAATCTCTTCCTTAAAATCAGAACTGCATGTTAACTTTGCTTTTGAGCAGCATAAAACCAAAAGAAAACCATTTGCCCTTTTAGAAATCCCATTACAAATGTCTGGTTTCCTATATTCAACATTTAACCTACTACAAGGGGTTCTAGGCTCAAATGTTTCAGAAATAATTTCATGTGTTAGTTTGCAAATTAAATTTTTGGGGCCAATTTATTTACTTATGATCTGTAACCATCTACTACTTTCAAACAATATTTGAAGTACTTATTTTGAACTGATTCTAAACACTGGACTTTGAATCTGAGATTATTTCTAAGTATTTCCAAACCTAGTTATTTATAATCAACTAAAAATGTGCAGTGGCTGCAAAAAACACTTTTATGGTTGAAGTTACTTTTAAGAACCTACTATGGGGAGGAGAAGGGGAGTAGGAGATATCTGGGAATTCTAATGTAGCTAATTAATTAATTAATAAGAAAAATATTTAAAAATAAGAAAAAATATAAAATTTATAAAAAATATAAAAATAAGACAATAGGCTTAACTAATAGGATTTAATTTTGTCAGTCAGTGGAATTCAGTTACTACTAGGAATAGTTGGGCATTCTAGTTCCAGAGTTTTGTTTAAACTCGACAATAAAGAGTTGACTGAAAAGGAAAAAAAAAGAACCTACTGTGTTCAAGACACTGTGTTAGGTGCTTGAGAAGTAGATAAAGCTAAAAATCTATAATTACTACTTTCAAGGAATGTGTTCTCTAAAGCATGGAGCTTTAATCCAAAATAGAATGTGTTAACTATGTAAGAGAGGCTTTGAGAAATCAGAGAAAAGGGAGAGCTTAGTGGCTCAGTAGATTGAGAGCCAGACCTAGAGGCAAGAGGGCTGGTATTCAAATCTGGCTAGTTATGTGACCCTGGGCAAGTCATTTAACCCTAAATAGAACCACTATTTAGTATTGATTCAAATGCTGATGGTAAGGATTTTTAAAAAAATAAAAAGGAGGAATCAGAGTAGGATGAGTTCAAGTTTGTTATGAGGATTGATGAAGACTCCATCCAGTAGGCAATTACAGGAGAACCTGGAAGTTTTGGGCAAGGAAACCACATGATCAGAGTTGGGCATCAGGATAATTAATTTAGCAGCAGTGTTGGGTTGGATGTGAGGTGAAAATCTGGAAATGGGTAAAGTGGCTACAAAGCTGATGAGGATCTGAACTGGGTTAGTAGAAGTGACAACAGAAAACAAAGGGTGGTTTGGAGAGAGGTGGTGGAGCCTAATTGGTAGGACTTGGTCAATGAGGGGTCTAGGGAAAAGGAGTCAGGTAAGCTGGTGATACATTTTGGTGATCAATATGGAAATTCTTTTGACCAGCCAGTGGAAGATACAGAAGGAACAGTTTTGAGGATAGAGTTTGACATAAGACATCCAGGTACAGATGGTCTAGTAGCAATCAGAATTGTGAACTAGGTATTCCGAAGAGAGATTGGGGCCAGAAAATATGTGGGAATTGAGGGATAGATCAGTCAGTCCAATAAGTACTTATTAAGGACTTGGGGATACAAATAGAGTCATAAAAATGTCAAAAACAGTTCCTGCCCTCAAAGCAGGAGGCACTCCAAGGGAGGAGGCAACATGAAAATAACCAGGGACACAAGATCTGGACGAAGTAGATGGAAAGGGATCTGTGAGGGGAAGGCAAGGGAAGGGACTTGAAAAGTTGAGATTTGAGCTGAGTCTTTAAGAAAGTCAAGAGGAAGAGATAAGGAGAAAGAGCATTCCAAGTGTGGGAGACAACTAGGGCAAAGGCAGAGCAGTGGGTGATGGAATACTGTGTAAAGGAACATTCATCAGACTGGTGCAGCTGGATGTTAGAATGCATGGGAGAGTAAAGCTTTAGAAGACTGGAAAGGTAGGAAGAAGCCATGCTATGAAAAGCTTTCAGTGCTAAACAGAGGACTCTGTCTTATCTGATCCTGGAAGTAAATAACTAGAGCTCATTGAGAAAAGCATCATGAACCATGATCAAAGCTATATCTTAAGAAAATTGTCTTGAGGTCTGAATGGAGAATAAATGGGAAGGAGGAAAGAGTTGAGGCATAGAGACCAATTAGAAGGCTATTATTGTAGTTAAGGCAGTTAGGTGGTTCTAAAGTAGATAAGAGTGTTGGGCTTGGAAACTTAGTGAGTTCAAATCTAGCCTCAGACACTTACTAGTTGTATGACCCTGGGCAAGTCACTTAACCTTGTTTGCCTTGGTTTCTTTGTCTGTAAAATGAGCTAGAGAAAGAAATGGCAAACAACCTCAGTATTCTGGAAAAGAAAATCCCAAATGGGGTCATGAAGAGTTAGTCATTACTGAAACAACTGAACAACAAAATAATAAAGGCAAGAGGTAATGAAGACCCATATAAGGTGGTAGCTGTATGAATGGAGAGGAGACATATAAAGGAAAGTTTTGAAGGTAAAAATGGCATGATTTTGCTATGGACTGGATGGGGCAGATGAGGGAGAGTAAGCAGCTGGTTTGGGTGACTAGAAGGATGGATAATGTTCCCTCAATAGAACTAGGGAAATTAAAAGATCAGGGAATATATTACCAAGAGATTTATGGATAGGAGAAGAATTTGTGATTAAAACAAGAAAGAGAAAGCTAAACAATTTGCAGCATGTGATTGTGATGGAATACTACTGCACCAGATGAAATAAGTAGGTTAGTTATAAAAAGAAAGACCTGTATGAGATTATGAAGAGCAAAATGAACAGAACTAAGACAACATACATAACGTACATAACAATAGAAATATTGTTTGAAAAATGATTTGTGTATCACCTCCAGAGAAAGAACTGATAAATAGAAATAACTAAGACATAGTTTTATATATACATATATCTTTTTGCCAAATGATTCATTCTCTAATGGGGGAGGGTAGTAATTAGATATTTAAATGTAACAAACAAATTTAAATCAAGAACAGTAATAGGGAAATTTGGAAGAAGATAGGAGTTAAAAGGACAAAGATAATGTATTCTATTCTGAAGTATTTAGTTTTAGATATTTATAGGCCATCCAGGTTGAGATATCCAAGAAGAAGTTGATAATAATCTCATAAAGAGATTTATTTTTGTAAAGAAAAAATGATAGATTAATGCAGTTGTAAAAATAAGATATTAGAAAAGTAAGTCATTTTCTCTTGTCTAAGGTCTCAAATTTAGCCTCTAATATACCTTGTGCTAAGTTGTGCCACCTTCTGGGTTAACTGTGATATACCTGCCATGCTCTATTTGCCATTATAAATACTTACTGTAACAAAACAAATAAAGGCCACCAAATTCTAGGAAGTGTCAATATGAATTTGAGAGAACTCTACATGGGAAGTGTGTGTAAGAGAAGGAGGAATGAAGGGGTAGGTAATTCCGGAAATCTTAAAAGAGAGCTAAAGTTAAAATGATTTATTGTTTTATGTCTATTTTAGCCAATAGAGTTTTTTGTCCACTGGGAAACATATGATGCCATAGGTTGGTCACCATTTTAACCCATTATCTTTCTTTGCAGTTTTCAGTAAAAACATTCTGAAGGGATTTTACTTTTTCCCCATAAAATTTTTCTTTTATGAAATAAGTAAATAATCAGAAACAATAAAATCCATTAATTAATGCATATGATTCACTATCTACCTAGTGCCAGGTACAACCTATGCACTGGAGATATAAATACAGAAAATAAAGTAATCTTTCCTCTAAACAATGCTAGAGTTTAAAGGGGGCCTTAGTAATCACCTAGTCTAACTCTCCCACCCCTTTACTCAGGTGAGGAAACTAAAATTAAGACCTGTGACTGGCCCAAGATCATTGAATGTATCTGTTCTAGAACCAGGATGAACACATAAATCTCTTGCCTCTAAATTCAGTGCAGACTTACGTTACAGGCAAACTTTTTTGGAACATAAGAGCTTATAAAATGAGGAATGCCTGGATTTGTTCTTTGCTTCATTTCCTAGTCCTATGCCAATTTTCTGGTCTGTGGTAAAATAAGTGGCATTTGATCTAAAACAGTATCAAAGCTCCTATTTTTGCCAGCCTCATAAAGGAATCTGGAGTGACCTTATTTTTGGCCACCTAAATCACTTCAGAGAACATATTTACATACAAGAGAAGTGACTGCAGGTGAGAGAAGAAACAAACTGGTATTAGCTAGCCCTAGCTAGAACTAATCCACATAAAAGTTTGCCTACTTTTAAAGGTATTATACTCATTTCTCACCTTTTGAGTGGAAAATTAATAGTGAAGGGAATACAGACATCTGAGTTATGTTCCTTGGCTTCCTCCCATAAGACTATTTCCTATGGACAGCAAAAGAGGTGCATATTTTCATTTGCTCAGCTTCTACTATAGTGTGGGAAAGACACTGTATTGGACTTACAAGAGGAGAACTAAGGACCATATTATATATGTGAATTATTTCTCCAAAGGAAAATAAAACTGGCCATATCCTTTACCTGAACTTCCCTAATAGGGAAAACAAAAAGAAACAATATAAATTAATCACATTTTATATACAGCATTGAGGGTTGTGCCTGACATTCAATGAATTGGCACAAATTAAGCCAAGTGGGACAGAAAAATGTGAATGAAACACATTTAACTTGAATAATTCCTTACCTAGAATTGAGTGATTTTGATGAAAAAAGAAGGAAAATGTCACAATGGGAAAAATGTTTTCCTTTTATTTCTTCTTTTTTTTTTAAGAGAGGATAAAGTATATGCCAGGTATCTTCCTTGAAATCTATTTTTTTAAAGTAAGTTTTAATACAAAGTACTTCAGATTGAGGTTGGATGTTGAAGGATAAGCATCCAGAGAAGTGTGTCCACAGAAAAGAGGAATTGGAATACTATTTTGTATGAATAACATTTGAGGAGATTTGAGATGTTTAACTTAGATAAGCAGACTTAAGAAAGAGCCACAGTGAAGCCTTTTTCAGATATTTGGTGGTTGTCATATGTTCTAGAAGGCATCCTATTAATAGCCCATGAACCAAAATTATATGAAGGTAAATTTTGTTTTGACATTAGGAAAGTTTTCTAAGGTTTGTAATTCTCTGAAAATGGAATGTTCTCTGTTGTCACTAGAAGGAACTGGGTGATCAGTAGCTAAGATGCTAAAAAAGGGATTTATATACTAGATAGAGTCATGGAGTAGATGACCTTGAAGGGCTAATTCTAAGATTCTGTGATTTTATTAAATACTTAGGAGGGATTTTTCTTCTTAGGGAGTTTCTTGTGTCAATAAAATCACAAGCCTAGGGCCTAACCCTATATCTTATTTCTATCAAATACTTGATATGCATGAAATTAATACCTATGCAGTGGCTATTATTATGTCCAGGAAGAATTGTTCCCTTTCCTTTTCCCATATATTTCATTCAAATTATATTATATAATAGAGTAGAGAAATAAGTTTCCTGTATTTGTGTATAGGCAAAGTGAATTGCTAGTGAAGCCCACTTTTCAGCCATCTTTAATATAATTCTTTGACCTTGTATAGAATGAATTCCATAGAAATAATACCTTTTGCTTGTGTATTGCCACTATAATAATATAGTAATGGATATAGATTATAGATTTGGATTCAAAGAAACTGGGTTGAATTCTGACTTTGCTACTCTCTCAGTTATGATGGACAAGCCATTTTACTTAGCTTCAACTGCCAAATTAAGGGGGATGAACTAGATCCATTCCAGCTCTAAATTTTAAGATCTAAGAAGGATGAGAAAGGGCTTTAAAGGCATGAAACACTGAATCAACAACAACAAAAAATTATTTTAATTTATTAAGACTTCTACTTCTCCAGGGGCCACAACATATTTATTTCAGGTCTTTCCTTGAGGATGAAACAAATGTACTTGGTTGCTTGATCCATTTCTTTTCTCCTGGTCCAGCTTTCACACTCTGACTTTAGTTGGCCCTAATTGCAGTCAAGACTCCATAGTCTTCTTCTTTAATGTTTTATCAGACACTTCTGTAGAATACCTTACCCCTGACCAGTTGCTCATGACCTATGAATTCTCATCCCTGGACAACAAACCTGCAATTTGAGCATAAGTTGTCCTCTTCTTCAAATGTGGGTGTTCAATAAAGATTCACTAGGGGATTGAGGATTTGGTTCCTCAGTTCCATTTTCTAGGACTGCTAGGATATCTCTAGATAAAATCATGAAATCAAGGTGATTCATGATATATGACTTCAACTGTATCCTTGATCAACAATCTTTTTCTAAGCCTTACCTTAGAAAGACCATTAAAACATTTACCTCTCCTTTCTCCCAAACTGGCTTACTTTCTTACTTACTCATACTTACAGTAGAAGACCAGCTCTCCTACTTCATGGAAAATATTGAATCATCTGATTTGAGCTTCTTCAGCTCCCCATCTCTATTCATATCTTACTAAGGCTGATCCTCTACTTGGTTGCCTAATCTAATTCCCTCCCTTTCTCCTCTACAGTCTGGCTCCCACTGTCCTCACATCTCATGTATCTTTGATCTCTTCCTCATCACTGGATCCTCCTCATTGCCAATAAACACGACATGGTTACTTAGTCTTATCAACTAGAAACCATAAACAGTATTGTCATTGGCATATACTACAGATCACATTAACAGAAAGAGGAAATAGGTAAGCAAATTGGGACACACTGATACCAAAATAATCTTTTTTGCACATAGACACTTTCTTCTCTGTTCAAAAACCTTTGTTGACTTTCCTACTGAAGTTTAAGCTCTTGTGTGTGATGTTTCCAATCCTCCAATGATCTGGTGCTATCAAACTTTTCTAGACTTGTATAACTTCTTCATACTACAGCTATATTATTGTCGGACCCAGCAAACATTCCCAGGATCTTTAATGATAGTAATAACTAGCATTTATAGAGTGCATAATATGTCTCAGGCTCTGTATTAAACACATGGAAATATCATCTCATCTGATCCTCACAACAACCCTGGGAGGTAGGTTCTATTATTATCCCTATTATACAATTGAGGAAACTAAGGCAAACAAGATCACGTGAGTTACGCAAGTTCACACAGCTAGTGCCTGATTCTGGATTTGAACTCAGGTCTTCCTGACTCCAGGCCCAATGCTCAATCCACCATGCTACCTAGACTCTATACTTTTGTTTAAACCATGTACGCTACTTGGAATGTACTCTTTCCTGCTCATCCTTTAAAGTTTAACTCAATTGCCTCCTCCTTCATAAAGCTTTCTCTGACCTATTTCCCACAGTTCATTATGAGAACTTTCATCTTTGTAATGCCTTTATGATTATATTTTCTATAATTGTGCATTTACTATATAATGTATATTGCAGTCTTATTTGTGTCTTATGTCCTTCTTAGACTAAAAGTTCCATGAGGAAATATCCATTTCTTAGTTAACTTTGTCTCTCACTCAGGAGACGTGGTATTTGTTGTTAGAGTTTTGCCCATGTCCCCTGAAGATACTATGTTAAGCCCTCTTCTTTTCTTTCTTTAGATAGTGTCTCTTGGTGACTTCGTAAAATCATGCGGTTTCAATGATATTCCTGGAAAGATGACTTCCAAATTTATAGCTCTTTCTTTAGTCTTTCTCCTGAGCTCTATTTCTACAGCACAAACTATTACATATTTAAATTTGTTTTTCTGACAGGTATCTCAATTTCCCCATCCCAAAACAGAACTTAATTTTTTTTCCCCTTCGAGAACATTTGCATTCTATAGTTTCCATTGCAGCAACCATCTTTCCAATCACTATGTTTTAAAACCTCAGAGTCACCTATAATTCTCCTCTCATTCATGCCATAAAGATGATCATTTGCCAAATCTTGTTAATTCTACTTGGAAAACATGTCTTGCATCTGCACCCATGAATGAAGACTCATGGCCACTACCCTAGTTTTCATTCATTTGGGCTATTGTTATAACCTCCTAAATGGTCTCACACTCATCTTTCCTATCTTGACTCCATTGTCTGTGGTTCTACAAAAGTGGTATTCCTAAAACAAAGAGTTTGATCACACTCCTTCCCTGTTTAACAAACTCTAGGGGCTTCTTATAATCACTAGGTCCAAATGCAAATAAAAGCCCTTCACAATCTGGTTCCTTCCTCTCTTTCTAGTCTTATTATCCATTATTCTGCTTCATGAACTCTTTGTTCCAACCAAACTGTTCTTGATATTTGTTACACATTCCAGTTGCCTCTGTCCCCAAGCCTTTGCCCAAGTCCTGATAATGGAAGGAATTTCTTCCTCACCATCACCTCTTGGTATTCCTGACTTCTTTTAACGTTCATCTGGAGACTTCTGACAAAAAAGACTATGCCCCACTAGAGAAGGAACTAATGGAGTCTGAATGCAGATTAAAGTAAACCATTTTCCACTTTATTTCCTTTACGGGAGTTTTCTTACATAAGCAATATGTGTCTTTCTTTCACGTGTATAACCTATGTCCTATTACCTGCTGTCTTGGGGAGTGAGGGACAGAATATAGATTGAAAAATGTCAGAAAACAATTAATCAAAGTTGTATTTTTATGTAATTGGGAGAAAAAGTGTTCAGATAGACCTGAGGTCTTTCTGATCACCTAGCAGCTAGTTCCTGTTCTGACCAACAATTTATTTCGCACATCCATACTTGCACACATATATTGTCTCTCAATTGAATACACGGTCACTTGTTAGGGAGACACTTTCATTTTTGTCTTTGTAGACCCAATCATGTTCCCTATCATATTGCAGGTATTTAAAAAATATTTGTTGATTGCTTGAAATCTGACCGATTACCTGCTCTACTCAAAAAACCTTTTGGGGACCCTTCAGGGGGTAGAGCTCACCAGGTAAGGAAATTATTTTTAACATGATATGGAGAAAGAGTTCAAATTAAATTGTGACACAATGGTTGAGACAATGTAAACAAAACCAAAACTGAAGATGTAAGTAAAGTCAAAGTAGAACTGTGTGGTATTAACCTGTTACCCATAAGCTGATTGAATTTGGATTCTGAATGAGAAGGAAGAGATGAAGAAAAGGAGCCAAAGAAGAGAACTGTAGGATGATGTAATATGCAATGGAGTGCATATTTCTCATTTAGCCAAGAAAAAATTCCATACTCATTGGGAGAAGTGACTTTTAAGTATTCCACACATGCAAAAAGGCAAATATGCTAGATGGAGGGTGTTAGTCTGGGAAAAAAAAAATTTTTTTCTGAGCATAGTTCAATTGCAGGCTACTGAGTAGAGCCTGTAAACCATAGAAGAGCAAATATGCTACTTATTCTTTACATATACAGGCTTTGAGGAAATTATTCCTTGACAGTTCCTTGATTTTTTAAATATAGCAAATCTTTAATCAGGCTAGATGTGTTAAAACGTGATTTTTACCAGTGAATTGACCCGAGTTGAGTACTTGCGTTGGAATGCTTTTTTTTTCCCCTTGAAAGCTGACTTGTGGGGAAAAAAAATCAGATATTCTATGATATACTTTGCCTCAATGACAAGATGTTTTGGGGGAAATCATCCAAGCTTGAAATAAAATCTTTATTGAAAGTAATTCTACATTCATGCCAGTCAGATACATTGTAGGATTAGACCAGATATCCCAGGGGAAAACTACAGTATATGCACCAGGCAGACTTGATTATTTGGACCTCCTGTCAGTTTTTAACTCACTGACAATGGCTGAGGCTTTCAGGCCTGGGACATCTCTGTTTTCAACGTTATTCTACAAGAAAGTTAATACACTTAATTTTAACTATGCCAAATGTACTGGAAAATAACCTGGTAATAAGATCTCCACCTATGAAGTGATATATTTGCAAAGAACTGTTAGTTGTGTATATACATTTTAAGGATGCAAAAACATACTCCAAATGGTTCAGACATATGAAAAATTTTTCTGCATGAACTTTTTAGGGGAGGGGACAAGTTTCCCTTTTATTCCCATAGAAGCAGTAGATATAAACAATCACAGAAGCAGCAAAAATGATTTACTTTGCAAATTTACCTTAAATGGCAGAACTGCCTTTTCTTTTCTCCTGCCAAAGTAATTTAATTATCAATGTTATTTGGTGTCAAAATGAAAGACAAAGGTGTCACTTAGAGTATCAACAACTGTTCAAGGTGTCACTTTGGAAAAGGTCATGGAATTGCTTTGTGGACATAATTACCAAGGCAATGAAGGTAGAAAGGATAAATAAATCATTTCATATTTGGTACCATGTTTAAATTCCTGGAAGAATGACATTAAAATTATGGTCCTGTTGAAAAGACAATATCCAAGGAGTTGCTTTCCTGGCAATGTAGACCCACTTTTTTTTTCATCTGGAATTAGTGTCATATTCCAACCTTTGGATTTAATTCATCTTACTAAATTCAAAATGGAAGAGGAAATTATAGTTAATTAAAGCCCTAGACTTTTTATTTAAAAATGATAAAAATTAAGAAGATACCTCAAACTAGTTTTAACTTTTGAAAAATGTATACAGCTTCTGTCTACATGGTCCCAAGTCCCAAAGTAATTCCTTCTTGTATACCTCAGTACAGGCTTCTTTGTCTCCCCTCCCCTTTCCTGCTTTCTGATCCTGTCCCTCAGTTCCTTAAAAACCTCACTTAAAATTCACAGTCTCTAAGCAGCCTTCTTGGAATAGACTGCATGCCTTTTGATCACTTCACTGACTCTGGTAGCATTTCAGGATTTATTCAACTTTGCAGGACACCATTTTGCACTATATGTTTATCTTCAAATCATTTAACTGCCCAGAAGCTTTATCTCCTTCGATGAGAGTAAACTTCCAGAGATTAGACTTCCTCCTCTCTTCTACTTTGGCATCCCTTCATAGCACCCACTACATTACAGTGTTCTGTTCACAGTGGTGACTCAATACTTGTTAATGAGTTCTCGCAGGAAAGTAGATTAGAGCTTTATGGATGAGTTGTGAGATAGGCAGGCAGGTGAGCTACATTGTTGGTCTTGTAGATAGGGCACTAGAGTGGGAATGAAGTGCATCAGGTTAATTGTCTGCAGCTGGCACAAAATGTTCCCATAGACAGGCTACTTAAATATCCTTAATGCCTCCAATTTTCTCTTTTGTCTAGGAGGGATAATAAAACCTAACCCAATCTACCTACCTACCTCATGGGGTTGTTGGGAAGAAAGTACTTTGTAAACTCTAAAGTGCTCTATTAATGTGAGTTATATGTATTATTACAACTCTCAAAGGGATATAGAGATGAGGACAGATTGTGGACTCTATTAGCCCAGTTATCTACATTCTTAAATGCCTTTTTCCTTTCCACCTCCTCAGCAGCTCATAGCACTCCTCTGAAGTCAGCCATAGAGTACAGGATGGAGAATGCTTGGGAAGTGTTGAGTAGAAGAATCAAAACCCAATAATACACTATTACAGCCAAAAGTAATTTAGAGATTGGACCATTCAAACTGGAAAAGGACCTTAGAGCACATGTAGTACAATATCTTTTTTGATAGGTTTGAAAACTGAGGCACTTAGATGTAAAGTGGATATCCCAGGGCCATGTAGCTAGTTAGTGGCAGAATGTAAATTAGAAGCTGCATTTCCTGGCTCTACTCCTTGTTCTTTCTACTGTCCCATTATAACAAGGATCAAATGTTCAGAGGTCTCAGGAAAGGAAGGACATCATGTGAAACAGGTTATTATTTTTAATCCTCCTATTTTTTGTTTTGAGTTTATGCACATTGTTATTTAGGACAGAGGCATAAAAATAGAATGCAGCAGTGAAAGGTTTGAGTTAACCCTTCCTACAAAGCCCAATTTGTAGATACTTAAAAAAAATCATTGAGATCACTTCCTTCCCAAAATGTATGGAAGTTATGAGATGTCTGGGAAGATGCAGAGAGGACTGCAAAAAGGAAATGTGGGGCACACAAATTAGATCACATTTTCCTTTGTACTCTGAAAGATCCAAAATGACATCACTGGAGATCTTTTGACTTGTGTTTGAATTGGATTTAAGTGAGGTGGAATTGCACAGTCATCAACTCTCTCCCAGAATCATTGAAATCCAGGGGCAAGACAAAAGTCACAATGATAGGTGATGGCTCAGGATGCAGTAGATGACCTTGGCTTCTTCAATGTCTTACCCAACTCTAAGTGTTCCACAGTTGCTGCTTCTCACACCTTCATAATGGTTAGAGCAAATTGTTCTCATTCAGTCCTTCCACCCGGGCAAGTCTTCAACTGCCTGGGGTAAACAACCTCCTAACTCACATTCTCATTTAGCCCCAACCTGGTTTAGCCAATCTGCAGATGGTTTATTGGGGTGTGCCCACTGAAAAAGCTACAACTTCTTGTAGTCACAGGTGAGAGCTGGGTGGCAGATGGATGCCAAAGGAAGAAAGTAGTCTTACTAGGTCAGAAGTAGTACTACTGGAGCCTGTGCTTTAAATTTTGCTCTTGGAATTCCTCCTTCTGAAAATCTTGATTGGCACTACCACCTCCCTACTCCCATCCTAGCTACGAGAGACTCTTTGGCTGCTCAGACCCCTCTTCCCAAAAGGCTTAGAGGTATGGGGAAGAATTCCTAGATCTTGCTTCTGTCTGGCCAGTCCTCTGTGATGATATTGCTTGGTTCTCAGTAGAGGATGACAGATTAATTCAGGTCCCTTGCTGGACTCAAAAAATATAAAGTAATATCATAAAGATTTCTGAGACCAAACATACTGATTTTACTTAGTTACATTTTAGTTTCTCAAATGAATAACAAGAGGAATGGTGACTTTGGACTTAATTTTAACCCACAATGAAGGATTGTTTGGTAGTGATAGGAATGGTGTGAGAAAATAGTGTCAACAGGATTCTTAACCTGAAATTTGGGAACTTAACTTTTTCATAAATATATTTCATTATAATTGTTTTCTTTTAATTCCATGCATTTTATTTAGAGGCTTCTAGGTGGTACAGTGGACAGATCACTGAATTTGGAGTCAGTCAGGTCTGAGTTTAAATACAATCTCAGACTCTATTTGTATGATCCTGGACAAGTCACTTAAACTTTGTTTCCTCAGTTTTAAAATCACAAAAATAATAGCACATAAGAATGTTCTCAGAGTTGTTCTGAGGATCAAATGAGATAATATTTGTAAAGCATTTAGTGTAGGGACGGGTACATACTAGGCATTTAATAAATTCTGGGTTCCTTCCTTAATTTATTTTATGCATTTAAAAACATTATTCTCAAAAGGGATCCATAGGTTTCACAGAAGGCAAAAATGATCTATGACAGAAAAAAGTTAATACTCTCTATCCAGGAATTTTTGACAATGAAGGAATAGATGATTAGATGATTGATTTGGTCAGAGAGGTACTCAAGATTTTAGGAGAGTAGGGTTCATAGTCTTGTAAGAGAAGTCAGTCAGAATGAATGAACTGAGGTTTGTGAACAAAAAATAGCAAGGACACACAAAATAGATATTTTTGTTCTATGTTTAATATTAGAAAAGGAAGAAAAATGCAAGGGAAGGTTAATGGACAACAGAAAGAATAAAAAAAAACTATTAAATTGCTGTTTTGTAAAGATAGTGAGCTTCAGAATGGAAAGAATAATGCAAATATTGGTTGGAAAGAATTCAAGTTTAAGATGGGTGGAAAGGGAAAGAGAGCACTTAGCATCCCTAAATGAATTCAGATTACTTTCTTCAGATGAATTATGTACCTAGGTCCTGAAAGAACACTAAGGTGTGAGAGATGTACTACTACTAGTGATGAATGGGAAAAGTGTTGAAAGACTAAAGAGGAGCTGAATAAATGTTGTAATTTCAAAAATAAAGGAGATTCTGCAAACTGTAATCTATTGAATCAGTTGTTAATCCCAGGCAGAATTTTAGAACACGATATGCTGGTAAATACTTATTGATCAAATACTTCCTGTATAACAGGCACTAGGGATAAAAAAGGGGGAAAAAAAGTCTCTGCCCTCATGGAGCTCATATAGTAAGACATGTTTCATGAGAAACCCATGCTAAAAAGGAGTCAGCATAGTTTCCCTAAGAACATTATGACTGACTAAATGACCTTTTTTCTCCCCTTTTTGGGACAAGGTCATTAGTCTTGGTGATAAAAGGATTATCTGCATTTAAGCAATGCATATGATAAAATTTTCCACAATGCTGTATGCATAAAAGGAGAAATTTGGACTAGTTCATAGTACAGTAGATTTGGTACTGATTGAATGAGTACCCCAGTTACATGGATATTGTATTGAATCCCTATTAATGTATCCACATCCTATTAGAAGGAGAGTTATAGTGGCATGATGAAAGGTTTTGTCGTTAACTTTCTCCTGTAAAATATCATTTAAAGATACTTATTTAAGTTGCAGAGAATATGGAGATCCAAATAAGTAAAGGAAGGTATTCCTTTAGAGCATGAATTAGCACCACCAACAACAATGAGGTCCCTTCTATATCAAAGATTTTATGAGTTTGGAAAAAAACACAAGTACAATAGTCAATGCTCTATTCTAAATTGGATTATATAACTTTAATTTTCTATTTATCTTCAAACAGATTCCAGAAGAGCTTTCTAGGCAGGACAAGAAATTGGTAAATTTAGTATTGGATGCAAAATAAATTAAACCAGAGATAGATTTATAGCAATGTTTGTGTGTGTGTGTGTGTGTGTGTGTGTGTGTGTGTGTGTGTGTGTGTGTGTGTAGGGAGAGGGGCAGAATTAGGGAAAAGGAGGAAAGGCAAAAGGAAAACAAGAAACCTCAGATGATTAGTGGAAACATATATGGATTTTCTGTGCCCTTTCTGCATACGTGAGTCTTTTAAGACATAGGAAAGGAAAATGAGAGACAGACCTAGCAGAGTCTCCTTGGATTAAAAGAAAACCCAGAGATGAAGATGGATGATTTTGTAATGATTCAGAGAGATGATTCTTTAGGGAAGAGATTCTTACTTTTTTCAGGGGGCATGGTCTCTTCAGAATAAAGTTTTCAAATGGATAATAGAAAATCAAATAGATTTAAAAGAAAACTAATTATATTTAAATATAGTTATCAAAATGCTTTAAAAAAAAGTTCATGGAGATCAAGGAAGAAGAAACTCCCTGCCTCATCACCTCCTTTTTCTGCCTCCCTTTCTGCATTATCTTTTCCTATTGGAGTGTTAGTGCCTTGAGGATAGGGACTATCTTTCTTTTAATTAATTGTATCTCCAGTGCTTAGCTCACTATCTGGCACCTAGAATGTACTTAATAAATATTTATTGGCTTGGATTTAGGGAATTTTAGGAATGGAGATACAAGTTGCTTAGAGTTTTGAGACAAAAATAAATTTCAGTAAGTGTAATGATGGACAGCCAGGTCAAATGTAGTAGATAGATCCAGTGGCCTGGAATTAGAAAAAAACCATAGTTCAAATCTGGCCTCAGACATTTATGAACTGTGTGACCCTAGGAAATTCACTTAATGCTATCTGCCT
The DNA here is from genome assembly GCF_027887165.1 of Monodelphis domestica. Lineage (NCBI taxonomy): Eukaryota > Metazoa > Chordata > Mammalia > Didelphimorphia > Didelphidae > Monodelphis > Monodelphis domestica. The sequence continues at coordinate 144,206,904 of NC_077230.1, read as the reverse complement.
CAGTTTCCTCATCTATAAAATGAACTGGAGAAGGAAATGACAAACCATTCCATATCTTTGCCAAGAAAATCCCAAATGGGACTGGGTTTGTACCCCAAAGAGATAATAATGAAAAATGTTGGTACAAATATATATACATAGTTACACTCTTTGTGGTGGCCAAAAATTAGAAAATGAAGGGGTGTCCATCGATTGGGGAATGACTGAACAAATTGTGATGTTGGAAGGGATGATTGACTGGAGAATTTCTATATGACTTGGAAAGACTTTCCAGAACTGATACAGAGTGAAATGAGCAGAACCAGGAGAACATTGTACACTGAAAGTAACACAATGTAATGACTTTACTACTAGTAGCAATACAATAATCCAGGACATTCCTGAGGTACTTATGAGAAAGAATGCTTATCCATATTAAGAGAAAGAACTGTGGAAGTAGAAATGCAAAAGAAAAACAAATGACATGACTTACCACTTGTTTATATGGGTATATGATTGGGGGTTTTGGCTTTAACAGATTACTCTATGGTAAAAAGGAATGATGTGGAAATAGGTATCAAATAAAAACATTTGTACAACCCAGTGGAATTGCTTGTTGGCTCTGGGAAGGGGAGGGAAGAGGAGAGGGAAAGAAAATGAATCATGTAAACATGGAAAAATATTTTAAAAAATAAAATAAAGTAAAAATAAAAATAAAAAAATGAAATTCCCAAATGGGGTCATGAAAAATGAGACATGACTGAACAAGAACAAGGAAGTATAAGGAGAATCTTATGACCATAAATCTAGAGTTGGAAGAGACTCCAGAAGCTAAAGATATAGAAACCAAGACCTTCATTAGGTAAAGTGACTTGCCCAAAGTCTCACAGGTAGTACATCTCAGTGGTGAACTTTGAATCCATAGATCCTGCCTCTTTAAAGAAGGACAAGTAGAAATGATTAGTTTAGAAAGGGATGAGGACAGAGCCTGGATCTATGGTTCTATTATACAGGGAATACCCAGATGATGAAACTCATACTTAAAGAAGGTTGGTGCTCTTTTTGCCTTAGGGCATTGAGTAGTTAAGTGATTATTGTTGCTTAGTCATTTTCAATGGTGTCTGATTGTTCATGACTCCATTTGGATTTTTCTTGGCAAAGATACTGGGACGTTTTGCCATTTTCTTCTCCAAGGTCACACAGCTAGGAAGTGTCTGAGGCTGGATTTGAATTCAGACCTTCCTGATGATGCCAGACCCAGAACTCTATACTTTGCCACCTAGCAACCTATAGTTAAATGATTAAGTGAGTAGCAGCAAATTTCTACTGTACTTTAACAGATTTTTCTAAGGCAGACATCCTCTCCCTGGGAGCATTCTTCCAAAGTTGCTTTGTAGGTTAAGCTGTGTTGATACTTTTTGGGGAGTTAAAGGGTAAGTTGACACTTCAAAAAATTGTGTGTTGTAAAATGGAGAAATACTCCTCCTCTCCATATCCTTCATCCTAGTGTTTATGGAATTCCTTAAGTTTGCAAAATGTCTTATACATATTAAATCATTTTACCCTCACAAAACCTTGGGAGATAGGTACTCTTAGAGTATTCCCATTTTACAGATAAGAAAACTGAAACAGAGAGAAGTTAAGTGACTTGCCCAGGGTCACACACACAGCTAGTAAATTTCTGGTTCAGGATTTAAACTCAGATCTCTCTATCCATCTTTTTACAGTAGACAGTCCTAAACTGCCCATGTCAAACTTGATTTGTGTTTGGGGAAAGCTGCCTGAAAACACTTTATACTTTATTGCTTATGTTTTAAATGTTTGATAAACTTAAAAAACCATGGTAGAATTTATTGACCATATAATATGAATGAGTCAAACTAAGGTTACAGATTCTAGGGTAGATGTCAGAGAGTCTATGAATTTGGAAAGAAAGAAAAAAAAACAACCAACCCAATACTATTTTCTCTCATCTCTAACTAAAATTGAGCATTTCCTTCAATTATGAATTTTTAATAGAATATTATTCTAAGAAAGGGTCCCTAGGCTTCACCAGACTGCCAAAGGATAAAGTATCTTCAGCACTGTCTGGTGGTACAATTCTTGATGGTGGTGTGTACATACTGAACAGGCATTCAATGAAAAAGAATATTTGAGTCCTTAAATGGTAAAATTGCACATCATTATCGTGGTGACAGGTTTTGTTTTGGACATATAATCAAAAGTCAATTGTCAAAAAAAGTAGGATTTTTCAAACATTTTCATCTATATCTCGCTGAACGCTCTTCCAATGTGCCTCTCCTGAAGGCCCCTTTTAGAGGAATTACAAAGTTACTGATTATATAAACTCAATTTGTTTAAACAGTTTGGTTCATTTCAGCTGAGTATAAAATGTCATGATAAATTAGAATTCCTGCTATTCAACATACACAAATGTGCTCTCATTATTACTTATGGTACTTTTCTTTATGGATGATTGGCTTAGCTGCAAAGTAGGGGTATTCACCAGCTGATGAACGTAAGGCAAGGCAAACACTGTCAGCACAGCAACATCCTTTGCTAACTGTTTATGTTAGATTCATAAACAGTACATAACTGATGATAGAATGCTTTCTTCTTTAACTTTCTCCTTTTTTCTATTATGCCCTTCTCTCATTACTTTGGCCAAATATTTTAAACTTTATCTTTTCTCCTCATCTTGGTTGAGTTATATTTCTTCAGAGGCTGAAATATAACCTGAAAAAGTTATATTCTGTTATAGTATGCTCCTTTCAGACAATTGGTAGCTAATACTGAAGAACTGACTGACTAACTTTCAACTGTCCCCCAGGGGAAGGGACTATGTGAATGGATGGGAAACACAGAGAGAACAAGTGTCTTACTTTAGTTCCTGGTTTTAAACCATCTTTGCTCTAAATACTCTACCAGAGCAGCTAATAAATGGTGACCTTGATCTGTTTAAGCCTCACTTCATCAGTCTTCTGATCCCACTTTAGGATACCTAAGTAATTTATAGCCAAAGGTGAATAGCAAGATGGAAGAATAAAGAGATTAGATAATTTGTAAAATGAATAATCAGCCCTTAAATCATGAACAGCTGGCTACAAACACAATTCTGATGATCTGAAAGAGCTAGTGGAAGCTTCCTGAAGTACTTCCTTTAGACCAAGGGAGGAGGTCAAGATTTGGGAGAATTAAGTTCATTATATATGTTTACCTTATTGTCCTCTATCTGATCCTTTGAATTATATTCCCTCCTTCGATTTATTTTAATTTAAGACATTTTCATTAAATTTTTATTTTTTAGGCAAGTGGGTAGGGAAACAGCTTCTCAGTTGTTCTAATGACTCTATATAGAGTCCCAGGGATACATGTATATATTCCCCCTCCTTTTGGATTTGACACCTTTGGACTGGGCAACTCTCTAAGACTTATAAATTATAAAGAAGGTGCTGATCTCTGCTGGTAAGAAGTTTAATGATCTTGTTTCAGTCAAGTCAAACTCTTCGTGCCCCATTTGGGGATTTCTTGGCAAAGATGCTGAAAAGGTTTGTTATTTCTTTCTCTAGTTCACTTTACAGATGAGAAAACTAAAGCAAACAAGATTAAGGGACTTGCCCAAGATCATGTAGGTAGGAGCTGCCTGAGGCTGGATTTGAACACAGGAAAATGAGTCTTACTGACTCCAAGAACAAAGCTCTAATCTATTGTACCACTTAGCTTATCTAGAAGTTCCTTATATATCAATCACACCACTGGGGCAGTCCCTATCTCTGTCCTGTTTGTGTGTATGTTTCAAAATTTAATTATCTACAATTGGGAATTTTGATCCTAAAACTTGCTGAAATAACTTGACCAATATTTGTTGACTAGATAGCATTCTGAGATAAGGGCAACAATTTTGGAGAAAGGGACTAGACAAGAACTGAGATTAGGGAAGCAGGGCACCAAGGGAGAGGGAAAGTTAGGGTAGTTGCATCTTAAAAGCTGGCTTGTAAAGACTAATGCAAGTGTTGGAGAGTAGTCCAAGACCAGGAGTCAGAAGTATATGTGGACAATTAGTAATGGGGAGAGCTATTGCAAGTGATGACAACTAAAACACAAACAAAGCGGGGAAGGTATTCAAAATGACAAACAAATGGGCATAGAAACATTAGAAAGAAAAAAAAAGGGACTAGAGTGAGTGAATGCAGCACAGTGATGGCTGCATAGTATTATGATGACTTGATTTAGCCTCCTGAAAAATTAGTTTTTAAATAATTAATGACTTTTTATCTCTGCCTTTACTTGTCCCCTATTGAGTAATTAAAAACAACAACAAATAAAACCCTCAAAACAAGTATTCATAGTTCTGCAAAACAACTTCCCACTTTGGTCATACCCCCAACATATCTCATTCAATATTTTAAGTCTATCATCATTCTGGCAGGAGGTAGATGAAATATTTTATTTTCAGTGGCCAGTGCTTATAGTTTATTATTGTATTGATCCAAGTTCTAAAGTCTTTCAAAGTTTTTTTCCTATAATATTGTGCTGTATAAATGTTATTTCCAGTTCTCACCTTATTAGTTCTAGAGATCTTCCCATTTTACTCTGAAACTATGAATTTTGTCATTTCTTATGATAAATTCACATTTTGTTGCATTCTGAAAGCCAGTTTGTTTGGAATGCAGAGGTTTATAAGTGGTGATAATTTTAAATACCTGACTAATGAATGAGTTTGAAGGTAATGCAGACAAAATTCATTTTCTGAAGCTTATAAATAGCCTGATGCCAGAGATGTAATCATTACCCTATTCTGATTCTCAGGGAAAGACTTTGACACTATCTCATCAGAGCTCCAGTGTAACTAGTTAACTTGATCAATTCAGTTAGAACAATTGATTTGGTAACTCTGATATGATCTAATGTCATCACATTTCAAAAGTGGAACTGTTTAATACTCCTCTATTTATATGAATATAGTAAGGAACTTTTGTATCTAGGGTCACAGTGTAGTGGAGGTCATTGGAGTAGCTATTAAGCAGAACTATTGCTTATCTTCAAAGCTGCTAATTGACATTGCTAAAACTGAACCTTCCTCACTCTTTAAGGGATGTTTTAGGGGCATCAGGTAGCCAGCAGATACACAGAAAAATCTAAAGAGTTGTTTAGGAGGATTTTCCAACACACAGTAATGAGACATAGTTTTCATTGACTATCCAGATAGCTCAGTCAATCTTTTGTTTCACTCCACTTTGAGGAAATCAATTATATTTTTTGATCTCTCCACCTCTCACATCACATCATTTATTCTTCCTTCTTGTTTGTCTAAATTAGAAGAGAAAATCAACTTGTCAGGTGGACTCAATCTCTTTAGGGTCATCTTTGTTTCTAATTCTCCACATCATTTATCTTGTTATAAAAAAAATGTATTCAAGATGCTCCAGTGTTTCTAAGTATGGGTTTTATGTTCTTTTGATGTTCTGGAATTATATTTGTGTGTGGTCCATCTTGCTCAACACTCCAAACTGTCTATGTCTCTGCTGCCATCTTTAAAACAATAGCTGCAGACTTGTAAATTGCCAATAGTATTCCACACAACAGACAAAATCTGTCAACTTCATTTCTGGAGAAGAGTCTCCATATCAGTTTCTCTGATATACATCCCTTTTTGGGCAAATTCTTTACTCTGAGACTAGAATGAGTCCAAAGGTGGGATATTACAGAATGTTAACTTCAATCCTTTTTTTTTTTTAAGTTATGTGAGTGTTAAAAACATATGCTTGCTTTTTCACTCTGGGGAAAAAAAAGCATTCCAACCTTTTGGGGTGGGGGATCATATATAGCTCTAAAATAGCTGAAGCTAAAAACATCCAACTTGGCATGACTTTAGTTACCACTGAGGAAAGGAAAGGAAGCCAAGTTTTTGAAGAAAATGGTGATGTATTTTTAAAGTTAGAAAAGGTTAAAATAATCAGTGTGAGCATGCTCAGTAGGGGATTTTTGACATTTCTTTTAGGTCAACTTTCTTATGGGGGCTACATTTAAAATGTTCTGTAAAAACCATACCAGTGAGCTTGCTCTCCAGTTTCCTAGTTCAGGCCAGAGAGATGGGGCTTCCTGTATTAACTAAGGATGTTATTTTCCCTCTTGAAACATATCTACACAGAGAGAAATAAATCCAATAATATCAAATTGAATTTTCTTTGCTATTTTATAGAGTATTACTAGTGACAACCTTGTGGATTGGACACAATGTAAGCATCTTAGAGTAATGACCATTTCATTTTTGGCTTTGTGTCTTGAGTATCATATAATGTCTGATTCATAGTAGATATTTGTAAATTCTTGTTGATTGCAGGGACGAGAAAGTATTGCCAAACAGCTGACCAGAGAAACACACAGATTCATTGACTTGCTTGTGTTGACTGGCAATCAATGAAATCACTGAGTTTGGGATCCAGATTATTATATTGAAGTAGACCAGTAAGACTAAGGAAGTCTATAGTCAAAAGTTCCTCCTACTGTAAAAGATACTTATATTTTTTGAGCCTCTGAGTCTAGCCTATTGCTACATAGTCACTATTGATAATAAATTAGTTAAGTTGATGGCATAATGTTGTTTATAACTTTTTTTACTTTTTGATACTTACATTTATAATGATAATTCTACATGGATAAAGGCTTGGCATTTAATATTCTGTTTTTCCTTTCTATATAACTATGCTTAAAATCAATGTTCTTTGTAAACTCTTGTGTCTAATGAATTCTAATTGCAAACTGTGGATATAAACTACATATGCTTTGGTAGCAATTGTCATTTATCATACTTTTGTCACTAAAGAAAATCTCATAAAATATTTCTAAATTATCTTTTCTTAAAATTAGATATTCTTTATTGAGGGTGTTCAGGGAAAGAATGCAATAATAGGCTTATGCTTCACCAAGGAGCTGTTAGGGCATGATTTACATACTTTGCCACAACTTGTATTTTTTTTCAAAATGGAGCAGTCTCTGTAACTAATTCAATTCAGAATTTAGGGAGGAGGAATCTAAAGAATAATGTCCCTGTTTATGGACTTTGTTGCCTCTCGTCAAAGCATAATTCTTAAACTTGAAATTCTCATTTAACAACAAAATATTTAAGCCTTAACAATAACAACAATCATACTTGTCTCCATGACTTGTCATGGAGAAATAAGGTCAGCTTCCATAATGACCATTTTTCATTAATCCCTGGAAGGGTCCTTAGAGGCCATCTAATCCAGTCCTCTTTCCTTTTACACAGGAGGAAAATTAGGGTTGAGAAAGTTAAATAACTGACCCTAGGACAGACAGAGAGTAAGTCAGAGGTGGGATTGAATTCCAACTCTTTAGACTCCATTATATTGCCTTATTCAAACATAAGTGGGATTGTGGAGGTCAAAAAAGGCTATCTCATTGCTATATTCATTCTAGAACTACAAGTGTTCAAGTAAGAGAAAATACTCCTCTCAAGAGGTGGTAGAAGCCCATGGTCAGTGTTTTAGCCTTATTCTTATTTTTTTTTCCCTCACAGCTACCAGGGAACTGCTCAATTACTTCTGGAGAAAGAGTATTTATTCCTAATCTAGAGCAAAACCTAATTCTGTTTTTGCAGATGGGCCACTCTTACAGAAAATACATTTACTTCTTATTAGAAAATGATGATAAATTGCTTATTTGTTAATTGAGAACTAGTCTAGCCATGTCTGGAGAAGCTCATCTCTAGATTGTCCCAAAATGTCAACTGCTGTCTAGTGATTCCCCAAGATGATCTAGTAAGTGACAGAAGGATTGAGTTTGTATCAATTAAAGGAGTAACCCACGTAAGTAAGAAAGCTTCAAAATATTAACAATCATACATAAACAATCTACAACTGTTCCAAGTTCTCATTTGCACATATTACAATCTGAAAGAAATAACAAAAAAAAGGGGAGGGTTGTGGAAAGACAGGTATGTCAAAGCCTTGATGGTGGAGCTGTGAATTGGGGCAGCTATTTTGAAAGGAATTTGAACTGTGCCATATCCACTACTTTGAGATAGTGTTCCCATTGCTAAGCCAGAATAATAGAGGACTGAAGATCTTACTTCTATAAATTATGGGCAGTAGGAACAATTTTTAGTGACTTAGGTAGATTGTGTGATTTTTGCCCCAGTCAGCTAATCTGGATACATAAGATAGATGTTACTGTGAGCAGCTAGGTGGAACAGTGGATAGAGCATCAAACGTAGAGTTAGGAAGATTCATCTTCCTGTGTTCAAATCTAGTCTCAGATACTTATTAGCTATGTGACCCTGGGTAAATCAATTAAACTTGTTTGCCTCAGTTTCCTCATATATACAATTAACTGGAGAAGGAAATAGCAAAGCATGCTAGCATCTTTGCTAAGGAAACCCCAAATGGGATCAAAAAGGGTCAGGTATGATTGAATAACAGCAACAACATTTTTTTTAACAACAGTTGTGATGAAATAAATCATTAATTTGTAATAAAAAAACAGGGTGATATAATAGATAGAACATTATCCTCAGAGTCAGGTTGAATAAAAGTTCAGGTCCTGGCAATGGGAAAATCACTTAATTTTCAACGTACCAAGTAAGTCACTAAAACTTTACAGTGTACCATAGCTGCCAATCTGCATTGATAAAGATAAGAGTCCTCTATTCAATGAAGTCACACAGATCTCTACCAAAGAGAAGAGAACCTCTTCCCAGTAGACTCTGGGATATAGATATTACCGGACCAGAACTAATTTTTTCCCCCTCAATCAGTGGCTATTGTGTATAACTATTTTTACATTGGGAATCTCCAAATCTTTTACATTAAAAAAAGATCTTTATACTGAAACAGGTTAGAAGTCACTGCTTTAGATTATGCCACAAGTCTTTGCTGGGATATGTTTATTATATATCTCAAAAAAAATGTGCACATGATACTATGAAGTTGAATCTCCATTATTTACATTTGCTATCATTTCCTTAAGTTTAGATAATTAACAAAACAATAAATCAAGCCCTGATTTGTAACATTGGTCCATTTTCAAAGTGTAAATGCTTAAACTGAAAATTTAATAACTGGTTCATGTGTGCTCTTATTTAGTTTGTAATTGGAATCCAATTATGCCATTTATGACTTATCAGAGAGGCAATTTGGTCTGGTGGATTAAGTATTGAACTTGTAACCATAAAGATCTGGGTTCAGATGTCCCCTCTGATACTTACGAGCCTTGTGACAATGAGCAGTCACTCAAACTCTCTGAGCTTCAGCTTTGCCATCAAACAGAAATAATACTTTTAGTGTCTACTTTTTCACAGAATTGTGAGATTCAAGTGAAATCATGTCTCTGAAAGTGTTTTACAGGCTTTGAAACTAGCCCCTAAATGTCATAAAGATGAATATACAAGTGAACAGGAAAAAATATAGCTGGGTAATTATATTTGGACCTGAATATAGTATTCAGAGTCACTGTCCTCCTGGTTGGTAACTTTTGGCTCTTTGTTATTTTTTATTATTATTATTTTGTGGCAGAGGAGCTCATCTGATTAACAAATTAGTTTGTTTTAGAGGCAGGCTCCACAACTTTCAGGGTCTGTGTGTCTCAGAAGTCTTTAGACTAAGTCTGCAAATTCAGGAAGAAAACCCCCCACTAAGTTTTAAAATTAATTCTTTAATTCAAGAATTCCTCAAACAACATTTCCTTACCACCCACTTGCACAACATACACACACACATACACACATGCACACACAAAGAAATCCATTCAGGTGCAATCTAACTTGCAATCAAGAACTGCTAATATAGAACCTTTATCGTCAGCACAGCACATCCAAAAATGTCTTTGTAAAATAAATCAAATTATATGAGTTAATTGATTCCAGGCAACATCAGCAACTGCAGGTGGAGGCTGAATAACAGGATGTTTATTAATGAAGGACTATTAATCAAAATTGACAATACCAATTCCTGTTCGTTGTATTTGAAAGCTACCTGCAGTGGTCATAGATACATTTGCTGAATTTTAAAATATAGTTGTGTAAGGAAAGGAAGTAGGAACACGTGATTTTTGTTGTGTCTAAATAGTGAAAAGATATTCCTAAATCCAATTTGACAGGCAATGCCAAAAATGCCAGTGGTAATTAATTAGCACTTAATTTAGACCCCAGAACAACAGGATATAGGAATTGGTACTCAGGGCTATTTTCCCCTTAGGCTTCATCTCATGAGGGTCAGGAGTATGGCTGGGCATTGAAGGTCAGTAAATAAATTGGGAAAGCACATTGACACTGGACTTTTCATGATGGATCTCCTTCACCCTTTGTTATGCCCTCAGGCAATGGCTGACAGGAAAAGGGCTGGATTTGTTTCAGGAGGCCTTCATTGTGCCTGTGTGATTAAACCAAGGTATATTCGACATTCCCAGGCTAGAGACAAGTCAGCCTCAAAACTTTGGAAAGGCATGAACGTAATGAAACAAATATTCACACTCAGGAAGAGAGTCTAACATAGAAGCACATTCTACTTTAAAGGATTCTGTTTAAAGTTTTTGGTTTTGTGAACTTGGGTTTTAGTTCAGGAAAATGGGTAGGAGAAACAAATTAGGCAGGAACATTTTTGATAAATATAAAAATGATGATAATTGTTTACAATGAACAAAAAAATCTTCATATTTCTATGATGCTTTATTTCTAAGGGTATCAAAGTACTTTGTAAAATTATTCCCATACAACCTGCCCTTTTCCCCTGTGTCAGCCTCTGTAGGATGAAATCCCCTCTCTGGAGCCTCAAAGGAGATGGAAGTTTCCCTTTATAATTTCTAATCAATTAATGCACAAGCATCTATTAAGCACCTCTAAAAAGTGTCCTCAACCCAGGAGAAACAAAAACTTAATCATTTTCTGTTCTCAGGGAAGTCATAAGCAGAAAAGAAGATAAATTCTTCCAAATCTGTTTAAAATTTCAAAGATTTGCTCACTGAAGGGGCCCAAGTTCCCACATCTATAAATGAGAGGGCTGGACTAAATGACCTTTTAGATATCTTCCAGCTCTTTAATCTATGATCCCTTGAGCCTATGAGAGTTTATACAGCGGAACCTGAGAGTCTTTAGAGAACAGCTCTATTCAGGCCTTCTGCATCCCTTTGAAGCATGGGATGGAGAAAGTATTTTTTCCCCTTCTGGATGGAATCACAGGTCCCAGGTCATTGAGAAAGTGGGTCAGAATCAGAAACCTGTAGTGGGATTTGAAATCTGCTTCCTAAGCCCAGATCTGAATCCTCTCTATGTGAATATGAATTCCAAATTGTTTACTTTCTCCAAAGAGAGGGTCACAAAGTTTATGAGATCTTTATGAATGAACTAGAAACCACTAATAACATATATCCCTGTTCAACGGATTGCTCTCATACTCCTGTTGAAGTTCAATTGTCTCATATTTTGATGTTCACTTACTTTCTATATAAGTCCTTGGGACTTCTTGGTAGAAAAAAAGCCTCCCAAACCCTAGTGCAAATATAGTACAAGATGAATTGGGTTGTTTTCCTGTTTTTTCCTCTTCCCCAAATGGGGTATAAGGAGGATAGGGAATGTTAGTATTTGGGAAAAGGGCTTTGTTGACATATGTTTAGAGGTATGTGTGATAACATTTGTTGCCAGAGAAGTAGTTTTTGAGTCTCCGTTTCCACTGGAAACAAAAGTAAGTATTTATATTGGCAAAATGGACAAGTCCTGCCATGTTATTTTGGGATTGGCAGAAATGGATCATATTTTTTAAATTGTCTTATTGCTAATTGAGTGGGCAACTTCCTAAAATCTGTATTTCTAGCTTTAGTTCTTTTATTGGAATAATTTCCTGTGGAATTAGGGCTGGGGGAAATGTTAAAAAAGATCAATAATTTGGTTGATCAACTAGGCCTCTCTTCACTAGAAGAGCCCTCTATATTTTACCAACCCTGCCCCCTTCAAACCTACCTCGATTTTGATAGTGCAAATTTGTGGAGGTAAACATTACTTGCACGTAATATAATAATGATACCTAAGGGTTCCGTAGGTTTAATCCAATTTAATCCAATAATCATTTCAGTCACATTCATTTATTTTGTGTCTAATATGTACAATATAGTGGGAATCTAAAGAGAAGAATGGAAAATAATCTTTCACTTTAAGAATTTTCATTTTGCTTGAGGTCACATTTCATAAATAGATGAGCACATCTATGATAACTTGAGGTCAAATATATAACTAACAACTAGAGAGGGGTTGGGAATGGGTAAGAGGAAAAAATTTGGTTGTAGGTGGCATACACATTAGCCATAAAGGAAGCTAAGACTTATAAAAGGTGGAAATGAGAAGGACTGAGAGGGAAAGGCATTCTGTATGTACAAAGGTAATTCCAAAGTGGAGTGTCTAAATATGCCTATATGACTAGAATATACTGTTGGAAGCACTGTGACATGTGATAATTCTGGAAAGTTGATCCCATTCCTTGATCCCATTTCCTTCCAGTTCCCCTTTGCTTTAATCCATTCTATCTAATCTTTCATTTTTTCCTATCCACTGGCTCCTTTGTTGCCAGGAACATGCTGAGCTTCCATAACTTTGTGTGTACAACAAGACATTAAGTGGGGCTGTCTTTACTTTTTGCTCTTTCTTTCTGATATCAGCCTCCATGGGTTCCCTGATCATCAGTATGCAGATGACTCCTTTCTTTCTAAATGAACTCAGGTCTTCATGACTCCATCCTAGTGCTCTATTCACTGAGCCACCTACCTGCTTCTGGATGCAGTCTACCTTTCCATTTATAATCAAGAGTCCCTTTGGGATCTATTGGTTTGTGATCCAATGGACTACTTGTTGTGCCTTACATATGACATCCTATCTTCCATCTTTGTGCCTTTGTATAGACTACTTTCAAGGTCTGGAATTCTCTAGCTGCTTACTTCTGCTTCTTATAATTTCTTGCTTCCTTTAAAGCTCAGTGTAGGTGCCAGCTTCTACATGAAACCCTTATTGATTCTCCAACAACTACTTTCCCATCCTCCCCTCCACCATCTTGTACTTACTTATGAGTTTCCTTGATGGAATGAAATTTCTTGAAGGCAGATTGTCTCTCTCTCTCTCTCTCTCTCTCTCTCTCTCTCTCTCTCTCTCTCTCTCTCTCTCTCTCTCTCTCTCTCTCTTTCTCTCTCTTTCTCTCTCTCTCTCCCTCTCCCCTTCATTGGGCCCCATTCAGAGGATACTCATTAGGTTGGAGAATAGATGGGTATAAGGATTTTTGTAAAAGGCCAGTCACTGGGTCAATCTTTCTTTCTTTCTTCTAATTTTTACATAGCTAGTAACAATCTGGGGTCTGGGGTCAGTGCTTTCTGTTCTTTTAGACTCCAGGCACGGAGCTCTAGCCACTGTTCCCAGCTACCTCATTATTTAGATTGTGGCTCACATCTGTGCACATCGCTCTTAGTCATGCCAAAGGACTAATGTCTGGCCTTGAATATGAGCTTCACAGAACTTTGGTCCTTTTCCTACACATTTTCTTATCAAGAATGGCCACAGCCAATAATATTCAGAAATAGTTAGTATTTTCTTTTCTACTTTCTCTTTAAAAAGACAGTGATTGTCTAACTTTTGTCAGCATAAAAAGAAAGTTGGATATATTTCCATGGAATCTGGAAAATCTTGGGGGTTTGCTCCTGCCCACTGTGCAATGTGTTTGACCAGGCATTCTCCCAATTTCTGGGTAACCTGTGGTTATCAGCAAAATTGCACAAACTGCTCCCATTTCAGAAGTAACTTTGTTTAATATTTACCAGAAGAATAGCTGGATTAACCTGTTCAATATCTCATTCATGGTATTCCTGATACTTGTTTATACTCTACTATCTACAACTCAGAAGTTGGCTGTAGTACATGTTTTTCATGTTGTTTATTCATTGATAAATTCAAGATAAATTTATTGAACACCTACTATATGTTATTTCTATGTACTATGGGGGATACAAAGAAGCATGATACATAGTCCTTGCCTCAAGAAACTTAAAATCTAGTTGGGGTATTATATAAATAAATATAATATACATAAGAGCATGAATTATATGGCTAACAAGATGAGTTGTTGGAAGGTAATATATACAGTAGTGTAGTGACAAATAAAAATGGTAAGGGAAATTGCAATAGACTAGTTATTGTGATGATGGAAAACTTCAAGAGATGGTAGGACATGAAATTGCTTTGAAAGATGGAGAGTATTTAGGAAACGTGGAGATAAAGGGTGGGCAGTTTAAATTTGTACAAAGCATCTTAGGAAGATAGTGAATAAGCCAGAGTGTCTAGAATGGCAGGTTCTCTACAGGAATATACTACAATATACTTTTAAGAATGGCAGTAGGGCAGAGGGTAGAAAGTCTTGAATGTCAAACTAAAAAAATGAAGAATTGGAGACTTTTTCTTTAAAACAATAAGAAAATATTAAAGATTTTTTGAATAGGAGGATGACCTTAGGAAAAGCTTTATCCAATCAAAACAAAAAAAAAATCATCCTAGGTTTGGAAGAATTTCTTAAAAATCCTAACCTCAGGTTCCTTAACAACTGAAATATTTTATTTCCTACCTAATGCTAAAACTCTTCCATTGTTTTTTCTTGAATGGGAGAGAAAAGTTCAGGATCTTTTTGTTCTCTTTCTATTCTTCTTCAGGTTTTCTAGATAGAGTTTATAACAGATTTTCTGTACATTCGAATATTAATAATATGAATGCTTTTTAAAAGTCTGGTTCAGGTATTGATTCGACTAGAATTTCACAGAATTGAAAAAAAAAACAACCCAAAAAACAAAACCAAATAAATAAACGATTCTTTACTTCTGTCTGTGTGGTCTTACTGCTTCTGGTATTAGACTCAAAGGCAATATTCTTTAGGAGACAACACACTCAGAATGATATTAAGTATAAGATCTAAACACAAATTAGTGGTTTGATCCAAGAACTGAGCATAGGCCTCGCAAAGCTCTTCCTAAAATGGAAAGGCTTTTGTAGAGTTAGAGTGACAGCCAGATATTCCAGTTTCTGTTTCTGTCAGTCAAGTCAATAAGCATCTATTATACTCTTACCATGTGCCTGGCTCTGTGTGCTACTCTCTATATATGATGCCACCTCTGAGGAGCCAAATGATATTTTCAGTGCCTCAGTTTATTCATGTTTGAAAAAATCTAAAATCATCTTGTTTTCATAGTCTTTTCCTTTACGTGGCTTAACGTTCTTTAGAGCCATTAAAAAACCAAATCTTCAAAGATTGCTATAAAAGAGAGCCATCTATTCTTTTTTGGGACAATCTAGTATATATGTATTATGTATGTCTGTATCTGTCTGTCTGTATTTCTCTCTCTCTTGAATACATACATGTAGGATCACTGATTTAGAGTCCAAAAATACCTTGGAAGAAGCTCTGTAGTCCAACTCCTTCATTTTATAGAAGAGGAAACTGAAAAATGACATCACTTACATAAGGTCACACAGATAGTAAATTGTAGAGCTAGTTTTGAAAACATATGGTATGACTCTGGATTGAGCATGCTGATACCCATTTTAATTGTGAATATAAGCAAAAAAAAAAGAAAAGCAATATTATATACTTTTTCTTAGGTTGAAGAAAATTTACATTTCTCTAGCACTGGCTGCTTTTACTGAATGCTGTCCAAACAACAACCCTCTAAGTTAGTACAGATATCATTATTGCAGTTTCACCGATATAGTAAAGCAATTTGACTTGGGTCAAATAGTTAAGAAGTATTACACATGTGACTCTGGGCATCTTTCTCTAGGATTGGTACTGTTTTCCTTATATTAGTGCTTCCCTCAATATGCCTGCAAAATACCCTTATGAATAGGTTATTGGACAGTCAAAAAGGTAGGTTCAAATTCTGAATTAGACACTTATTTTTGATTAGATTTGACTTATTAGTTGTATGACTCTTCATAAGTCACTTAAACTCCCTATGTTTTAATTTTTCTTATCTGTAATACGAAGATTTTAGACTTGATGACCTCTAAAATCTTTCCCAGGTCTAAATCTATGATTCTCTGATCTCTATTGTGATTTGCCATATCTCCACACAAAGGCAAGTGGCATGTAATTACAGTAGGTGACCAAGGTTTGGAGAAATGGGGAATAGAAGAAAATTGGCTTTGAGAATATGGTGCCTAAATCATGGTCTTCATCACTGCTTGCTTGAACTATTGCAATCACAGTATTTTCTGAATCCTTACTCCTCTAGTGCCTTATTCCCTCTAATCCTCAAAACTGCTGCCAAATTGTTGTTTTTCTTTTTAAAGACAAATAAACAAAAGTCTTAACTGTAAAGAGGCTTTATTTATAGTGGCTTTATGTCCCTTTATGGATCAAGGAAAGATTCTCAGCTTCTTCTATTCTTTCTTCTTTTGTATATCAGACCACTTTGGCCTTATCATTTCCTATTTTTCTTTTACTTATCTCCTTTGTTCTTTCTAGAAAAGATTTTATGTAGAAATTTTGAACTAGAAATTGCAAAGAGGTAAATTAAGATATAATGGAATGATGCTTCCTTCCAGGACCCTAGAATTCTCCAATGGGGGACTAGACCTCAAAAGTGGTATAAAACTGTTTTTTAGACAGATTTCCTAGATTGTGGCATAGGGAGAGAGAGAGACAGAGAGAGAGAAACAGAGGCAGAGACATAGAGAGAGAAAGATAAGAGATACAGAGAGAGAAACAAAGCTGGACTCAAACTCAGGAATGTATGAATCAATTCCCTTCTCTGACATATATATTGACTATATGACCCTTGGAAAATCACTTACTCTTTCAGTGGTCTAACATTCTGAGTTGCTGAGAAGGTGCCAATTGGTAATGGTAGAGGACTTTCCTAATCTGGGAGTTCTCCAGGCGATGACATCATAAACTAGTTCTGATTCCTATCTACCTTTTATCTTTATCTAAGATCAGCTTCTTCACCTTTATTATCCAAATAGGTGCTAAAAATCAACCATTCCCTCCTCCTCTATATAGGTGAGTCTTCTAAGATCTCTGAAACCTTTGCAAAAAATTACTTTGTAATTTATTGCATATCTTGAATATTTCTTCAAATTTGTTATGTGTTGTAGATGACTGACTATTCAAAAGGCAGGTAATATATCTAACTTACTTTTAAAATTATTTAACAGAATGCTTCCTCCACTCAAAAACATGTTTAAAAAACTTTCAATGTGATGGTGACAATGATGTAGATAAAGAAAGTGGCAGCAGACACATTCATAAACCTGGGTGAGCAAGTAAAAACTTTTCTAAGCCCTTAAAAAAAAACAAACACCTCATGTGAAAGATTATATTTAGATGAAGGTTAAGCAGAATTGACCTAGGAAGCAATGACCTCAATGTATAATAAGCAGAGAATGATTGATTCCCATTTCCTGGATGACTTCATAACCCCTTTAAGGATGACCATTTTTAATGCTGATGATTAAATCTTCTGATTTCCATTTTCTAAACTTTTCTATATAACAATACATTAATTTTCCTGCTCATTTTTGGATTCTGTTCAATTTTAATGGGATGCTATTGCCTTTAGTCTCACTGAATTTTCTAGTCTCTACCCAATCCCTCTTTTGAGATGAAATTATTTTTCTCAAGTCCTCTAGGAAGAGCTGAATGGGAAGGGCACAGGGGATAGAGAGCCAGGGTTGGAGTTAAGAACTGAGTTCAAATCCTGCTTAGATACTACTCTATGTCCCTGAGGAATTTTCTTAGTCTCTGTCTGCCTCCACTTTTTCATATGTAAAATGAAGGGGTTTAGATAGATGACAAAAACCTCACATTACACCTAAGTGATTTTTTTTTTTAATTTGGACATCTAGGGTAAAAAGGGTGGGGAACATTATAGAACCGAGGCTCTGTGTACCTTAGGTTGCTCCCTCCCAAAGCCAACACAGCCTGTGGTTTCACTTGTGCTTCAAAATGCTGAGTGGACTGCTGGGATTCCACCAATAAATAATAAAAGTAATAATGGTTTTTTAAAGCATTTGGAGATGCTGAATTGAAAGGTGTGGTTGTAAGTGCAATGTTTTATTGTTAAAGTAATATCTCTTGCATTATCTGCCCATAATGTAGAACTGCAGTAATGGAGAGTGAGACATAATTGCCTCTAGACAGAGTGGGTCCCCAAAGGCTCAACTAAGATCCTTAGTGGGCATTGTGGTAAAACTTACAGTCCTCACTATAACTACTTCCTCCCAGTCTCACAAGTAGATAAGTGAGGAGTCAAGCTGCATCTTGTTTCCTGAGACCTCATAAAGGTATTATTTCTTATTTATGGAAAAATCGCTGAAAATTAC
Source organism: Monodelphis domestica (assembly GCF_027887165.1). Taxonomy (NCBI): domain Eukaryota; kingdom Metazoa; phylum Chordata; class Mammalia; order Didelphimorphia; family Didelphidae; genus Monodelphis; species Monodelphis domestica. Next base: position 144,188,567 of record NC_077230.1, on the reverse strand, counting down.
GTAGGGAAAACCTTTAAAAATATTAATTTCAGTTTTGGTTGTAGAGTAAAATAAATCTACTTTTGGCATGAAACATGAGCAATTTCTAGCATATGCAGCATATGACATCCCCTTGGCCTGGGATTATCCTTTCCCCAGGCTTTTGATTTACATTGAGCCATAGTCTAATGTAGAAAAAGATAAATATTTTCCACTCAGTGCAATCTTATTGCTTTTCCAAACCCGTCCATAATTTTAATTACAAAATGAACATAACCTGTATCAAATTATGAATATGTTAACATATTTAATGAGGTCAAGAAAAATAAGGACCAGGTTTTACGCTATATAGTCACTTGAAGGTATAGCAAAAAAAAAAAAAATCTGGTTTCTTTGACCACATTGTCATAATATGCATATATAACTGCTTATTGAATCCAGGCTGTGTAGACAACCAAAAAGAACACTGGCTCCATACCATCACAATGCATGCCCACAACAAAGACTCTGAAATAACAGACTCTTTCATTCGATCCTTCTAAATATTACCGACATAAGAGCTAAAAACCTTACCTCTGTCTGAAGTATATCTACGTATCCATGCATAAGTTATTAACTGGGCTCCCTGAGAGCTCAGTTGCTGAAAATATTAATATATTCAAATCATATTCTAGCTACTGCAAAAAAAATGGTATATCAGATAAATGTATTTTTAAAACCTCTTAAGACAAAAGGAGCCAGTGTTCTTTTTCCAAACTTTCCTCTTCCTTTAGCTCCAGCTGAAACATAAGTGATATATGGCATAATACAAGGTAAAGTGACCTTCAGGTGTCAGAGTGCAGTTTTTAGTTGTTCTATAACCATAAAACACCATTTATTGGGCTTCAAATAGAATACTTTCATTTAACTTATGGTCAAGTATGGCTTATACACCCACCGGAAGAAATGTTTTCTGTTCACCTTCCTGGAAACCTTACCTGATTGAAATGAAGTGAAATGTTTTTTAAAAGCACTGCAGTTTAAAACAATGTGACCCTTCACCTATTGATGCCCTGGCCCTCTAAGCTGACTTTTCCTGATGCTGAGGGACAGCCCATTGGGAGTTGGGAAGCAAAATTGAACGAGAGCCAAAGTAGAGAGGCTACCGAGGGCGAAGGAGCACAGGAACATCCGTGAGCCATAAGATGTTTCCATCTAGAGGGAGGTTCTCAATTTTGGGATCCCTTTGCTAAGCAGTAGTACTCTATGGAGACTTGCTTTCTTGCCATTGGCTGCCTTTTAAGTCTTTTTATCAATGACAACAAACAAAGTAGGTGGTCTCCTACCTCTTTTTAGCTGTAGGGGGGAAAAAGTGACATAATTTTTCACAGCCTGAAATAATTGTGGAAGTAGAGATACTGGTTAGGCTCACTATGAATTATTAGTGGAAAAGTGGGTCTCAGAAGTACGTTACATGTGAAATATTTTTCGTCACTTGAACATGTGCCGTCCAGAGCTGGCCCTGTTCTCCCCGTCACAGGGAACAAACATTTCACATTCACAGATGCTCCTAATTTGGTGCGGTTTGGACTGTAATTTAGATCAAACGTCTCCATGTAAATGAGTCAGGGTTTCTTAATTAGGTGCCTCTAAAGCAAAACCTTGGACCACATCAGTAGGTGTGGGTGTGGTGCCCACAATACTGGAATCTTTCCTATAGACCAGGCTCAGTATCATTCAGCAGAGTTGGGTTTTGTTTTTTTGGTTTTCAATTTTTTTTGGTTGTTTTTTCAGGCACAGTAATAAATCTGCAGATGGCATAGACAGAAAGACGCTACTTCAGAAGAGCTGTCTAAAAACACTGTCTCTTTGGCAAACGCCTTAAAGTAGGTCATTCTGCTGTGATTTAGCTTTTTTCTTTAGATTTGATTGCCAGGTTTTTGTTCCCATTACAAATAGGGTGCATTCCAGTCCGCAGGCTTGTTCTTAATTTTTCCAACTGGTATTTGTTTACGAGGATTTGCAGATCTTCATAAGAAAATGGCCAATATCCTGTCACAATGCTAATCATGCACTTGACCACAAAAAGAAATGGATCTTGGTGATAATCTGGAGATGCTGAAATATTAAATGCCTTAAACTCCTAGTCTTCCCACAGCAAAACTACATTGATTTATACGGGTAGGTTTGTTGAAATAATCATCCCATCTTTTATACTTGCGAAAAGAAGAGGTGACAGGATGTAAATGGAAAACTTTTACAAGCCATAGAGCAGCCGTTTATATAGATATTCAGGTTATCTGCTTTTATACTTGTCATTGTTTGTGTTTTTTATAGGAGGAAAAAATCATTGGGTTCCATTTCCTTATTGAGGCACCGGGATTTACATGCAGAATCCCCTCTAGCATTAATGAGTTACCTGCATAAATTCCCCCAAATCGATGAGAAAATAGACCTTGTTTTGTGATATTAATTATTTCTCACACAGCCCTGACACTAACATTAAACAAGGCCTTAAAAATCTTGATGAAGGTCTTAAGGTATCTTTTACTGTTTAAATATTAGCATTGCAAAAAAAAAAGTGTCTGGAGCATTATTTATTTTGTAGTCTTATAAGTGCAAGCTAGGGAGATTGGAGTGCAGAGACTTGGGTAGGGGTAGGGTAGTGTTAGGAGACATTAGAGAAAGGCAAAATGGGGATTCCTTCTATATGTGTATATACACCCCCCCCCATGCACATATATGTGAAAATAAAAAAATAGAGGCATCTATTGAAGGTGTTAATCCTTATTCTCTGGAGAGTATATACCAACTCTTGTTTTTTTTGATCCAGAACCATGATTTTAGGGGTTTGGGGACTTCCCAATAAAAAAAAAAACTCAATCAAGACAGGTTGACAACTCTCCAATGACTATTTTTAGAGAGTTCCCTGAGGACACTTGGAAGTTAAATCACTTGTCTAAGGTCACACAACCAGTATATCACTTGAAACCAGGTCATCATGAGTCCAGCTCTCTATCCCCGAAACCCTGAAGCCTTTCATAAACCTTTAAACCCTTTATTGTGTTAAAAAAAGAAATTCCAGGAACACAACAGGCAGGAGAATCCAAAAACAATCGGGCACATTGTTTGCCAAAGCAATGTTGAATGTGGTGACTTCTACACAGGCACAGTTTTGTTCCAAGCAAATTTCTGGTATTTAGGGCCATCTATAGGACTTCTGTACTAAGTGAGCCCTGGGCCTGGGAAGAGTTAAGGGGCAACTACACATATTAATAATAGATAGGAGGACTTTCTAGGTAATGTCCTCTAAATGACACAATCTCCTTAGGAGACCACTAGTGTTTTTGAATATGCTATAAAACAGCAATACAAAAAAGAACCCAAGAACTAAAAAAAAAAAAGATATTAGAGAGGGGCTGGGTTTCCTGATGAAAAGAATCTGGGATGGTCTCAAAAATATGAATCTAGAATGTAGACTGGAAAAATAGACTTAATTTCTATGTAGAATATTACTTTTCTATGGGTAAGGGAGTGGGCATTCTGATTTTTCAATTATTCCACTTAAAAGAGAAATAAAAGAATATTATCTGTATTACTGATAATCAGAAAATGATAATAAAACAAAGTGCATGTACCCTTAAGCTGTATTTAATAGTTTGTTTTTTTAACTCTTACCTCCTCTCTTAGAATCAAAATATTGTATACTGGTTCCAAGGAAGGATAGAGGTAAAAGGTAGGCAATGGGGTTAAGTGACTTGCCCAGATCAGACAATTAGAAGTGTCTGAGGCTAGATTTGAACCCATGACCTCTAATCTCTAGGCCTGGCTCTCAGTCTACTAAGTCACCTAGCTGCCTCATGTATTCAGTAGTTAATTTTTTTTTTCATGACTATGGAGGCATTTTACAATCTTGAAGTATCTGAAAGTGATTAACATCATTTAGTATTGGTTAATAGACAGAATGTCAGACAGACCAGTTTTTAGTGTTCCATTTTTTTTAATTGAAGGGGGAGTATTTATTGAGTTCTATGTGTCTAGCTGAATGAGAGGCAACATGACTTAATGGATACTGAGCTGGCCTCTGTTGGGAAGCGTGAGTTCAAATTGTGGTTCTGTGTGAAACCCAGCATGTTATTCAGCCTCTCAGTTCCCTGATTAACTCTAAGAGCAGAGGTTATGGAGGAAGCACTGAACTGCAATGTTAAAAGGAGTTTCCTAATAGTCAAGGCATATGAATAGGCAGTTGTCAGATGAAGAAATTAAAACTATCAATAAGCACAGGAAAAAGTGTTCTAAATCCCTCTTGATTACAGAAATGCAAATAAAAACAGTTCTGAGGTATCACCTCACACCTAGCAGACTGCTCAATATGACAGCAAAGGAAAATGATAAATGCTGGAGGGGATGTGGCAAAGTAGGGACACTAATGCATTGCTGGTAGAGTTGTGAATTGATCCAACCATTCTGGAGGGCAATTTGGAACTATGCCCAAAGGGCGATAAAAGAATGTCTGCCCTTTGATCCAGCCACAGCACTGCTGGGTTTGTACCCCAAAGAGATAATGGACAAAAAGACTTGTACAAGAATATTCATAGCTGCGCTCTTTGTGGTGGCCCAAAACTGGAAAATGAGGGGATGCCTTCAATTGGGAAATGGCTGAACAATTTGTGGATATATTGGTGATGGAATACTATTGTGCTGAAAGGAATAAGGATTTCTATAAGAACTAGAGGAATTCTAAGCAAACTGGAAAGGCCTCCAGGAATTGATGCAGAGTGAGAGGAGCAGAACCAGGAGAACATTGTACACAGAGACTGATACACTGTGGTATAATCGAACGTAATGGACGTCTCCATTAGGCAATGATCCAGGACAATTCTGAGGGACTTAAGATAAAGAACACTATCCATATTTAGAGGAAGAACTGTGGGAGCAGAAACACAGAAGAAAAATATATGATTGATCATGTGGTTTGATGGGGATAAGATTGGGGTTTTGATGTTAAAAGATCACTCTCTTGCAAATATGAATAACATGGAAATCAGTTCTGAATAATTATACATGCATAACCCAGTGGAGCTTTTTGTCAGCTCAGGGAGTTGGGGGGGGGGATCATGAATCATGTAACCATGGAAAAATATTCTAAATAAAAAAAATTTAAAAAAAAGGGAATTTCCTTATCCTGGGGTTTCTTTTAATCAATGAAACCACAGGTCTTGTTCCTATCTTCATATATCTTTAAAGAGTGACAAATCATAAAGAACAGTAAGACATGATCTCTGACCTTAGGAGACTTATAATATAGGTGGGGAAGTATTAAAATAAAGCGAAGAATGATTAAGTTCAGTTGTATACTATTATAGAACTATGTTGTTGTTGAGTCTTCTCAGTCATATCTGACTCTTCATGATCACATTTTGGGTTTTCTTGGCATAAATACTGGAGTGGTTTGCCATTTCCTTCTCCAGATTATTTTATAGATGAGGAAACTGAGGCAATCAGGGTTAAGTGACTTTCCCAGGGTCATATATCTAGTAAATATCTGAGATGGGATTTAAACTTAGAAAGAGGAGTCTGTGATTTCCAGCCTAGAACTCTATTCTTTATGTTACTTAACTGTCATTATAGAATTGAAAGCTCATTGATTTAGAACTAGACAGAATTACAGATGGCATTTATTACCAACTTTTTATAGATGAGGAAACTGAAGGCCAGAGAAATTAGGTGACCTGTCTAAGGCCATACAGATAATATGTTATTATAACTCCCAAGCAGGAATTTGAAGTCAGGACCTCTGACTCTAAATCAAAGAATCTTCAAGTAAGTAGAATGTTTATAATAAGTATACTCCCCCCCCAAAAAAAAAGTTCACAGAAAGAAATGATGATTATTAAGGGCTGAAGCACTTAGAATATCTTCACTTGGTTGATTCACCATTGACTTAAACCAAGTACATCTCAAACTGAACCTCAGTATCTTTCTACCCAAACTAGCTCTTATTTCTTATCTTTTCATTTTTCTAAATAATAGTTATTTTTTTGTATCTAAGACTACAATGCCTATACTCATCTAGATGATTTAGATATCCAGTCTCATAATATCCTTTCATTTTTCAACTTCAAAATATCAACCTCTCAGATTTTCTCTTTTTCCTCCATACACACGCTGGTTAAGTTTTTACCACCTTACTTCTGGATTTCTCAAAGAACCTCCTACATAGGCTTCCTAACTCCAATCATTGCCTTCCAATTCAATCTGCATATGTCTCCCTATTGCCTAGAATATCAAGTGAAAACTCATTGGCTTAGTTTTCCAATAGACTATATTATTTGGCAGCATTCCACAATTTTTTCCATGATTCCCCAAAATCATTCTTTGTTTTAGTTAGGTCAGTCTCTTTATCATCCTCTACTCCTGATACCATGATTATTCATACTTTCCTGTCTTTGTTCATACTATTTTCCCTTTCTATTTTTCCATCCATTCAAATCCAACTAATTTTTTTTTTATGGACTGGTTCAGAATCCACCTCTTCTGTGATGTCATCCTCTCATTTTCTTTTTTCTCTAAAATACTATTGTACTCATACTCAAAGAATCATACAATGTTAGAGGTACAGTGGAAGAAGGCAGCTGGGTAGAGTAGATATAGATGTTACGTTTGACACACGTTTAAATATAGTTCCAGACACTTACTAGTTGTGTTATCCTGGGCAAGTTACTTACCCCTGTTTGTCTCAGTTTCCTCATCTGTAAAATGAAGAAGGAAATGGCAAACCACTTCAGTGTCTTTGCTAAGAAACAGCCCTAACCTCAAATAAAAGGGGTCAGGAAGAGTTGAACATGACTGAAAAATGACTGAACAGTGGAACAGCACTGAATTTTGAGTCAGTAATTTAGGTTTGAATTTTTAGGTTTGAATTCTACATCTGACACTTGTCCCTAATCTGTCTTCTGCTCAGTTTTTGTCTTCTGCAAAATGGGGATAATATTACCTCCCAGGATTATCATGAGGCTCAAATGAGATTATATATGTAAAGTGTTTTATAATCTTCAAAGTGCTTCACTGATTCGAGCTATTGTTATTATTATTGACATAAAAAGATTTTAGATCATCTAAACCAATGCTTTTAATTTGCACCAGAGAAAACAGCCCAGAAGGATTAAATATTGTGCTAAGGATCACATAACTATCTTCTGTCACAATTTAAGATAGAATCTAGGTTCCTGATTCTAATCTGTCAATCCCCCTACCCCCACCTCTGCAAAACTGTCTCCAGAGTGTCACAGAGTTTAGCCTTCAGTTTTACTTTGGTTACTTCATACAAGTTCTGTATTGCTCACCAACAAATATGGAAGCTTCTTGAGGTCAGGGAACCATGTACTATACTGTTTTTTTGATTATCGTAATTATGAATATAGTAGAGGGATTTAATAAACATTCATTAATTTACTGGTTAATTACTATTCATTCTCTTTCTGCTTGTATATCAGCTATATGACATTGGGCTTTAGCAGTTCCTAATTGATTTCAAATAATCCACTTTACAAAGTTTGCAAATAACACAGTCAGTAGTAATGATCTTGACCCTCTATTGATCAACTTGACTTGAAGGGAGTGGTGGTGGTGGTAATAGTAACGGCTGATATTTAAATGCCAGCTTTAGGAAGCCTTATATTTTTTCTCTTTTCATCATTACTACCACCCTATGAAGTATCACAGTATCAGAATCTTCAGTGAAATAAATGAAGAAATTTAGACTTGGATAAGTTAATTGACTCGTCCATGGTTAAGTAGTTAGTAAGTGCCAGAGTCAGTATTTGAACTCAGGTCTTTCCTTACCCTAAATCTAGCATTCTTTTCATTATAGCACATGGCATCTCACAGGAAAAGCCTGAAACCCAAACTATTTTATTTTAGAGCATGTTTGACTTATTTGTAGAAAAGCAGGAGCCTAAACTATCTCTACCAGGCACAAATTGAATGGTCTATTTTTTCTCCTCTGCATTTAAAATGAATTCTAGTGCTAGACATGCACATCAAGAAGTTTTTTAGATATTAGAGTAATAAGTTCTTAGGAAATATCTATATATAGAGATAAAGAAAATAAACAGATATTAATCCAAGGCAACAATAAAATGAGGTTTCAAGGTTATGCTCATGTTTTATCATGAAAACCTTTGCACTACACAGTAATAAATCGCATTTTCATAACATGAGCTATAAAATCACCCATTTTTTGATGTTTTCAGAGAATCTGATTTTATATCATAATGGTTTAGGAAAGAAAAAAAATAAATTCTTTTACCAGCACCCCTTCATGTGTCAAGATGTGAATATCTGCATCCTGTCATTTTGTGCCTCCTTGACCCATATATCACAAGATATAACCATGATTTTTGGGTGAAGACATACTGCTGTAAGCATTATTGTGTTATAATGTTAATAATGAAAGGTAAGTGGAAAAATATGCAGCCTCTACACATTGGAATATCTCAGAAGTTGGGATTGGGGTGGGAGAGAGTTCTTTAGTTTTCTAACCCCTGCTTTCATATACAATGAAGACCCTATTGTGTTAAATTCTAGGTGTCTTCTGGCCAACTCTTCTATATCCAGACCACTTTTCTTCCAGCTGTTGTGTTTTCATGGAATAGAGCAGAATGTAATCAGGGAGCTAGGTCACCTTATGAGAAAGAAAGGAAAACATAAAGAAAGGAAGAGAGAAAGAAACAAATGGAGTGAGCTATCTTATTGTGTGATAATCATGGGAAGTCTTTCAGTAAAGTCAATATTAATTTGGATTTAAGGGAAGGAATTTTTGCTCAGATATAAGTTGGGCAAGAAGATGTTTGGAGTTCCTTCCAAACACAGAAAAATTCAATGAGTTTATGAGAATGAATATATTCTAAAATAATAATAAGTTAGCGAGATAGCACAGTGGATCGAGTGCCAGGCCTGGAGTCAAATGATTCATCTTCATGAGTTCAAATTAAACTTCAGATATTTACCAGCTACCACTTAACTTTATTTGCCTCAGTTTCCTAATCTCTAAAGTGAGCTGGAGAAGGAAATGGCAAACCATTCCAGTGTCTTTGCCAAAAAAACCAAAACAAACCAAAAAACAAAAAACCAAATGGTGTCACAAAGAGTCAGACATGACTAAAAGATGACTGAACAACAACATATATATGTATACACACTAAAATAACAGAAAAATGATGTTGGGGAGATTTTCTACTATTTTTATCTGTAGTCCATCTCCTTTCTACAAAGAAATGAATATGCATTTTCATTAGTATTTTGAAGCCATGATAGGTCCCTTCCAAAATTGAAAGCTGATCTTAACTTTGACTCAGATGAACTATATGTTTCTAGGTCCACTCTTTCCCTTCTAGTCTTTGACTCTATAGACTGATTTTTGAACCTTTCTCTTATTATGGGACTCAAGAATTATCTCTGATTATACAGGGTGTTCCAAAAACATAGTGTAGTTTTAAACTCTGTTGTAAGATTTTGGGAACATCCTGCATTACTAAAAAAGAATTCATAGAAATCTCACCCCTGCTTACATTGCAAAACTTACAATCATTTATGTTGTAGGTCAGGGGAAGAGGGAAAGAACCTTATGCAAAATATTCAAGATTATGCACAGCAGAACTTCTTGTTCTCGTAACCAATAAATGGAAACAAAATAGATCCTCATCATTTGGGGTAATAGCTGAATAAATGGTTGTATATAAAAATATTGGAATTTTATTTTGCCATAAAATATGAGGAATACGATGGATTCAGAGAAATGTGGGAAGACATAGAAGAATGATTTCAAAGAATCATGATCAGAACTAGGAGAACAAGTTACATAAATACCACCACAATAATGTAAGAAAACTCAACTCTTAATGTTGATTAATATCAAAGACCTCTCATGACTTCAAAACACTAATGACAAAGCATATTCTTCATTTCTTGGTAGAATGGTGATGGACTAGACATATGGAATCATACATATATTCTTATATTTTGTTTAACTTTACATATTTCTTATAGGGAAATGCTTTTACATTTTTAGGGAAGATTGTAGATAGATTTGTGGTTAGTGATGAACAAAAAATAGAATCAAGAAAACTTAGAGAACTGTACATTGGAGAGCGAGGAAGGTGCAGAAAGTCAAAGCATTTATTTTTGCAATACACCCATAAATGTACATTTGTACAAATATATATATATATATAATCAGCACTTATTAACTCTTTAAAATTTACAAATTGCTTTATGTATATAATTTCACTTCATCTTCATAACTCTAGAAGGTAGGTATGATTTTCATCCTAGTTTTACAGATAAAGAAAGTGACTGATCTGTATCAGGTTATACAACTAATAAATATCTGAGAGAAGATTTGAACTTGCCTCTTCCTGACTTCCTGACTCCAAGTCTATCACTCTACTGAGCCACTTAGCTACCTGATCCCTCCTTCTCTCTGACCTCTTTATGTATGATAAAAATTCAACTTCTCAGACAGTCATTTTCTCTATTCTTGATGTTGAGGTGGTTGTGATGCTGATAATTTAATTTAAAATTTTTAAAAATCATGCCATCAGTCAATGGGAGTTGAGGGGAACCTTGTAAAACTAGAATGTGCTTTGTTTCTAGACATTTGAGTTCTTCTCTCCCCTATGGGACATGAAGGGTGATGACAGTAATATACCACCAATCTGGCTGCATCAGGAATTGATATATATTCCATTGATCAGCCAGTCATTACCATTAAGCCTTGTACTTGGTGTCTGTTTTACAAGAAATGAAATTTTTGGATTAAATGCAGGATGAAGGCAGTAGCCACTTGTGGTCACTGAAGTTCCCTTGGTGCTTTTTCTGAGACCGGGTTGTTAACCTCAGTGAACTGGATGAATTCCAATCTTTATAATTACATGCTGCCTACCTAAGCCCACTTTGCAGTTTCAATTAGGTAAAGTATTATTTGCTTCTTATCCTAAACTGCCTTGTTGTGTGGTTATGTGCTGCTAATTAGCGGATGTTTTGCAGGTGTCTGCATTTGTGATGGATGAAGTCATACCTTCCAACTCTCTCTATCTCCATCTTTCTCTCTCATTATTTACACACACACACACACACACACACACACACACACACACACACACACACACACACACAGGCATATCTTTGATTCTTTGGAATCAAGAAGCTGGAAGTTGTCTCCCTCTTGTCTTTGACTAGGTTCTTCACTTCCATTCCTTACTATATATATATATATATATATATATATATATATATATATATATATATATATATATATATATATATATATATATATATATATATATGAAATATAACCCAGAAGAGTTGGAAGATAGAAAAGGAGAAGAGGATAAAAATAATTCCAGAAAGATAGAAAGATTCTTTCCCTTCATCCATCCCTTAGGAAAAAAAAATCCCCAAACCCCTTAATGACTGGGAAAAATGTCTAAATTCTCTGGGAATATCCATAAGAAATAATAAGCAGGTTAATTAAAAAACATTGAAAAATCTACATGAAATTATGAAGTGTAAAACAAGCAGAACCAAGAGAACATTATCTACAGCAACAAAGATATTATTGACATATGCATGTCAACCTTCAGAGAAAGAACTGATCAATAGAAACAAACAAGACATAGTTTTATGTATATATATATCTTTTTATCAAATGTTGCCTTCTCTAGTGTGGGGAGGAGAGAGAGAGGGAAATGGACAGGAGTTTTAATGTAACAAACATATTAACTAATTTTTTAAAAGATCCAATATGGGTGGGGAAATGGCCTCAAGAGGTAGAAATCAGCAGGAAAAACCAAAAGACTCAAAGCAAGAGGGAGAAAAAACAAGGTTTATTACCCTATCCAAAAATATAGTAGGGAGTAGAGATTAGCTCTGTCATAAGGACCCATTGTAAAAACTAAAGCTGGAAAGATGTGTAAAGCAAATATAATAAGTATCAATTTTTTTTTGCAAATTCAATTCCATACAAACTATAAGCAGAGACTTAAAGGAAAGAAATGAAGCAAGACATTAAAACATTAAATAAAGCTCTTGGGAAAATAATTGTAAAGAAAATAATTAGCTTAGAAGAGAAAGTGATAAACTTTACTTAGGATATAGAATCCTTAAAACACAGAATAGGTTAAACAGAAATCAAAGACAGCAAGAAGAATTAGAACAAAATTTTAAAAAATGAAAGAAAACATAAGATATCTGACATATAAAAATAACTAATTTAGAAAACAGGTCAAGAAGAAAACCTTTAAAAATGATTAGATTCATAGAAAACAATGTTTTAAAAAATTCTGTACACTATATATCAAGAAATCATAAGGGAAATCTATTAGATCTATTAGAAGCTGGGTAAAAAGTTATGATAAAAAGAATCCACTAATCAATTCCTTAAAGTTTCTCCAAAAGGAAAAGTTCCAGAAATATCATTGCCAAAATTCAGAGCTTATGCATTAAAGAAAAATTACTTCATGTATTTAGAAAGAGTTCTAGTACTAAACAACTAAAGTCCAGATCACAGAAGATCTGGCAGCTTCTACTAAAAATGAAAAGAGTATTGGAATATGACATCCCAGGCAAAAGATATAGGCTTATAACCAAGAATAATTTATCCTACAAAGCTGATTATAATCCCACAGGGAAAAATGTTCTTTAATGTAATTTGAGACTTTCAATCATTTTTGATGAAAAGATCAGACCTGAGTAGAAACTTTAGAATTCAAACAGGAGTTCAAAGAAACCTGGAAAGCTAAATGTATTTGAGCAATTGGAATGAGTTGTATGATGATGTCTTGATAACATTCTAATAAGAAGAAATGTACCCCTTAAGAAATTTAATGTCTAGACATATCAATGGACAGAGACATTCAGGCAAAACTCTCGTTGTTTTGTAGATGTTGAAGAAAAACATATTAATGCTGTATAATGCATTTTAGATTCAGATCTGTGAAAAACATTTTAAATTTGACATTCGTCTAATATCCAAGCTATTTCTGGCATAGGACCTGGTATGGTAGCCCCATGCTCTTTGACATGTCTCTCTATTCTAAGATAATTTGAGATAACATTTATAGGAATTTTGAATAAGGAAAATTTATATTTAAAACACAATTTTAGGTTAATATTCCAAAAATAATAGTCATTAGTCAGTTCCTTCCTTGCCTAGACTCCTTAAATGTAGTCTTGGAGTCATAAAAGAATCTATTTTAATCAATAGTTTATTCCTCTCTAAATGGAGAAAGAATAGATCAGAGCATCAATTCCTATAGAGGAAGAACAAAGGAATTAATTCTTAGCTGTAGATGGAGAGTGGGGTGGAGAAGACCTCATCTAAATAAGATATACTCTTTGTTCTGTGTTTTGGTTACTACCCCTCCTTCACTATTTCCCTAAGCAAAGCCCTTTGTCCTCAAACCACTTGCCAACTGAGAAATCTTGAAAGATTTTTTTTAAAGACCAGAGAAATATTATTTCTAGAAAAATTGAAAATGAAGTTTTAAACATGCTTCATTCTGGGTAAAATGTGACTTTAAAAGAAAGATTAGAAACAAATATGGATTTTTGAGGATATAAAGATAGAAGCCCCCTCAAGGTAACAGAATTTAATATTTATTTTGATAGAAGTTCAAAAATATTTGATTAGTAAGCGGGGAACAAAAGATAAAAAATAGAAAAATTAAAATCAATTTCATTTAGAGATACATTTTATTCTGTCAGGTCACCAAAGTATAGATATGTTCAATTCAAAGTTTCAACTCCAAGTATTCAAGTTACCACTGGCTCTGCCCCAACCCCGCAAATTCTGGTTGTTATTGCCAAAGGAGAAGAATAAAGTAATATGGTGATTGGTGAACTGTCAGGGCTGAAGTGAAAGCCTGGACTGAAGAAGTTGAGTAAAATGAGAATTAAAATCTGGCTCAAATTATGGAGGTAAGGTAGAATGAATGGGTCTAGAGCTGAAAGGACCCAAGAGCCTTTCTAATTCAACTTTCTAATTTTATAGATGAGGAAAATGAAGCTTAGGGAAGAATGACTTGCCTAAGGCCACACAGGTAGTAAACATCAGAAACAGAATTTCCAAGTGAAAGTTCTGTAGGAAAAGGTAGTAATTCCCTAAGAAACAGTGGTCCATTATTGGACTATCCATACCTCTATTCTGCAAGTGCACCTCTATCTCTCTGAATGTTTCTCTCTTGTATGTCCCTTTCCCCTCATAATGAAAAGAGTTGTTAGTATAAAAAAAGAGGATCATGGAGCTCATATACCTAGAGCTAGACTCCAGAGACCATCTGAAGCATCCTTCTAATTTTGTAGATGAGGAAACAAATCTAGAGAAGTTGTATTATGGCCAAGGGCACACAAGTCCTCTGGTCCCATGGCTTGTACACTTTCTATAGTATCCCCTTCCTCTTTCAACTGAAGGGATGACAGAAGTGCTAAGAGAAGCAAAGGACAGAAAAAAAGACCATTGAATATATAGCATTAAAAGAAAATACATGGAACTAAGCCACTCCACAATTTGAAAGAAAATGAAAAGTATTTTTCTATCCCCACCTCCCCCCCCCAAATAGAAAGGGAATGATGGAGAATAAGAATTATCTAACTATCCATTCATCTATCTACCCTATCCATCCATCTATTTATGTACTGTCTTTCTTTCTTTGTTTCTTCCTTCCTTCTTCCCTTAGTCCCTTCCTTCCTTTCTTTCTTCTTTCCTTCCTTTCTTTCTTCTTTCCTTCCTTTCTTTGTTTCTTTGTTTCTTTGTTTCTTTCTTTGTTTCTTTGTTTCTTTGTTTCTTTCTTTCTTTCTTTCTTTCTTTCTTTCTTTCTTTCTTTCTTTCTTTCTTTCTTTCTTTCTTTCTTTCTTTCTCTCTTTCTTTCTTTCTCTCTTTCTTTCTTTCTCTCTTTCTCTCTTTCTTTCTTTCTTTCTTTCTTTCTTTCTTTCTTTCTTTCTTTCTTTCTTTCTTTCTTTCTTTCTTTCTTTCTTTCTTTCTTTCTTTCTTTCTTTCTTTCTTTCTTTCTTTCTTTCTTTCTTTCTCTCTTTCTCTCTTTCTCTCTTTCTTTCTTTCTTTCTTTCTTTCTTTCTTTCTTTCTTTCTTTCTTTCTTTCTTTCTTTCTTTCTCTTTGTTTTTTTTGTTTCTTTCCTTCCTTCCTTATTTCTTTCTTTTCTTCCATACATATACAATAGGAGAAAACAATTAGAAGAGTCATCTGAATATTATGCATATGTTCAATTCTTCCAGAATGTTCAGTATATTTTATGAGCATTACTATATCCGTCTTTCCTTTGCCCTATTCTTAGAAAATAGGTATTATTAAAAAAAGAATTATTATTAAGAGTGTAACATAGGATGGAGAAAATGATAATTTCTGCCTCCACAGTTTGAACTTTGCTATCATGCTGCTGAAGAACACAGGTGGCTTATGTCTTAGTCTTGTGGAGGCTATCTTTTATGAGTATATCATAGATCTGATCATGTTATGAAGTTTCAGCGACCCCCTATAATGTCTAGGATAAAATACAAACTCCACTTTTTGGTGGTTTAAGCCCTTAGCAATTTGGCTCCAACTTATCTTTCCAGACTGATTACACATTACTCCCACTCAGGCGTTGTACAGTTTAGGCAAACAGGATTTCTTGCCTTTTACTGTATAAAACAGCCCGTGTTCTGTCATACCTTTGCACATACTGTCCCCTATACCTGGAATGCTATCCCTTCTTACCTTTTTGAATTCTTAGTTTCCCTCCCTAATGCTCACTTCACTTGCTGTCTCCTTTGCAAGACCTTTAATCTTCCCTCTACTAAGTTATGGCTATTTACCTTTTCCCCACAGAATTTCCTTGCATTTGTTGAATAGATCATTGATTTACTATCTGTTCTATGTTACCCTTACCCCTGAGCCCCATCCCAGGAGAATGTTAGTCCCTTGATGTTTCTTATTGTTTCTTATTGTCTGTTTTTGTCTTTATATCCCTAGAACCAGCCTCCATGCTTTGCATATAAAGGGTGCTTAATCAATGCTTGTTGAATTAAATTGAACCATCCCTATTCAAACCAACATAGGGACAAACCTTAGATAATATTTAGATATAAAGTTCCGATCTAGGACTAAAGTCACAGATTAACTTGATCTCATGGGTTGACAATTCAAGTTTGTGATCTGAAATCACGTGTACGATCTCCTTTTTCTCCTGCCGGAATAAAGGAAAAGAACACCCAACAACAACAACATGGAAAGCTTGCAGACACCCCATGTTAACTATTCCTGGATGTCATCCTGCAGCTCTAATTTCTGCTTTCTCCTCGGCATTCTGGGTACTGCTGCCGGACTTGTCATCACCTTGTCAGTGCTTCCTGTTGCGTGGGCTACCGTTGGACTCTGTGTTCTTAACAATTATCCATAAAAAACCACAAAAATCCTTCATGAATTTAAAAAAAATTTCTACAAAATTAACAGGTAAAAAAAAAAAGCAGCTACTTTTTAAATTTAGTTTCCTGGAGCTGGTGCTATCTGTAATGCAGCACAGCTCACTGCAATGTCTGCTGTCTTTTCCAGTCCTAAGATGCCCTTTTGTTCCTGGTGTGAGAAGGATGTGGGGAGCCAATATGATTTAACAGGGCAGCGTACTGACAGTGAGACTATGTCTATATTTTGTGTGTAAAACAGAATAAATTACTCCTCTAACGTTTGCTTTCTCTTTCATGGAACAACCTCTAAGATTAACAAGGTGCTACATTGACAAGAAGTGGCTAAAAAAATCATCATTATTATTATTGTATTCCTCTTTTAATATAGGACTAAGTAGCTGAGAATTTTATTCTGGTTCAAAAGAGAGAAACTCAAAGAATTAGGGCTAGACAGATGGCATGGAGGAATGAGGATTGTCCAGAACCTTCCTGTCTATGAGGGGACACATATGTCTACAAAAAAATAAAAATGAGTAAACTAGTTTCTCAGAATGAAAGGTGAATCAAAAGGAATTGGCATCTGTCTGGACAAGCAAGCCAGATAGGCCACAGTATCTGATACACGTGACGAACCAAGAGGCAACTGCAAAGCTCCCCAAACAACTTGCCTGAAGTCTTTGCCAAGGAGCCAGATGCTGCTGCTGGAAGAATGTCTTCCATGGTTGGGCATCTGGGTTCAGTGCTTTCCACTTAAAGAAGAGGAAAAGAAGGTGGTGAATAGCAGCCCCATTCCTATCTCTTAAGCAGGGAATGGAATCCCAGCGATTCTGAATCTCTCAATGCACATGTGTACCTACAGAACATACATAGAGGTATGGAACCTGAACACGTTCTTTGCTTATAAAGAAAAGCCTCCTTCTCTGCCCCCACCCCAAATCGACTGCTTTTCAAACAGAAAAAACAAAGTGTCAAAAATATGGAACAAAGCCTTCAAGCCAACCATGCCAGGTTATTTCAGATTTTCCAGTTTGCTAGGAGGTTTTATTTAAAGACATACTAGTTTGTGCTGGGGCGAAGAGGACCAGGAGACAGTGTATCAGACTTTAAGGTCAACCATTCTGCCTCTCTCTGCTTATGGCTCCTTCCTCAGTGGAAACACAATGGAATATTGGTATTGGCAAGAGAGAGAGTGTGGTCTAGTGGACTGGAAATCAGGTGACCTGAATGTGTGTGTGTGTGTGTGTGTGTGTGTGTGTGTGTGTGTGTGTGTGTGTGTTTTCTTTTAGCTCTGAAGTTCTCTGCATTTTGTCATGGATTTACCAAATGAATTTTAACCAGCTGAGGAGCTGTTCTGTGAAATGGGGGTAACCAACCAAGCTCCTGTGGATCCTTTCTCATAGTGTGTCGCAGCTTAACTAATCATGCTTTTTGTGAGTTTAGCCAAATAGAAGGTTCAAAAAGAAAATTATTGTTCCTCTGATATGAAATAATTCAAGGTCATCTTTATTCCACATTGAATTGAAAAGGCAGGAATAGTTGGAGTAGTGTGGCAGGTGCTTGCTAGGATGGGATAATGGCACACAGTTATGAGAAAGGACCCATTATCTGAGATTACTTGATTTAATGTTTAAAAATTTGTTTTTTATGCTGGAAGAAGTTCCAGGTTGCCTTTCTCTATTTTTCTGTTTAATTTTCAGCCTGATTATAATAATAACAGATTTTTAGATTAGAATAATACCCTGTTATTTTATATTTTTATTTATAAGCTATCTATATTTTAAGGTTTGTAAAGCACGTTATATATTTTATCTCATTTAACCCTCACAACAACCCTGGGTGGTTGGCATTATTATTATCATCACTAACTTACTGATAAGCAATCAAGTTGAAAGTGTTTGAATGACTTCACTAAAGTAACATAACCTGTAGGGTTATGTTTTTTTTTTTTAATATTTAAAGACATGCTTGTTTGTGCTGGTGTGAAGAGGATGATGAGACAGCATATCAGGATTTAAATTTAATGCTTTTGGATTCTATGTCCGGTACTCTTTCTACTACACCAGTAGTATCAAATTGAAATGGAAATGATCTCTGCAGGTTCATTGACTTAGAAAGTTATAAATTCACAAGATATTTTCTTTTCTTAAATATTTCTCAAATATATACATATATATATTATACATATATATATGTAAATATAATATATATATATATCCCTTACCTTCTGCCTCTGAATCAATACTATGTTTTGGTTCCAAGGTGGAAGAAGAATCAGTGGTTAAGTGACTTGCCCAGGGTCACACAGCTAGGAAGTGTCTGAGTCCAGTCAATTCCATTTTAATCTGGTTCAGCCTGCGTTGCAGAGGGGCTGAGTTTGACAGCCATGCTAATTATACTACAGAGTCACTTCTATCAGGGTGGGTCTATCTCAGAAGGGATTCCAGAATCTGCTTAGTGGATTGGTGTTAAAATGTTAGTTGGGGACTTTTCCAGGGAGAAAAGCTAAAGGGAGACCATTGACCTGGTGCTCCCAGATACTTTGTGTACAGTGCTAATTTGCAGAGGAAATATGACATTTTTGGCAGTTGAAATGAGAGACAGGCATATTGCAAGGGGAACAATGTTTTTTTGTAGAATCCCATCATCCAGGAAAGCCTCGTCAGCCCTGAATCTCATCCCTGAATCTCATCCCTGCTTGCTACCCCTGCCCTTGAGGTCCTTCCTTTTCTCAGAAGGGAGAGGATGGAGGGTAGACAATGGGAAATCCATATAAAGTCATCCCCTCATTTCCCATGTGGCTGCACTGCTCTGGGTTTCAGTGTCCTTGTGCTGGGTATCTTCCCTTGTAAGCAACTTCTCCCTTTTCAGTTTCTTGTTTATGGATCATCTTCCATCATTAGATTGTGAGCTTCTTGTGGCTAGGGATTGTTCTTTCCATTTCTTTGTATCTCTTGTGCTTAGTGCATACCTGACAAATTGTAGGCATTTAATAAATGTTTATTGAGTGAATGACTAGCCACGGAAAATGTACCCAGGATTTAGGAAACTCCAAGATAAGTAAAACCACAGGCACTAGTAGCCATTTAAATATTTACGATGGCCTTTTCTTGCTGTAATTTAGTAGCAAGGGCTGCTCTAACAAGTAATCTAAAGTGATCATTTTATCCCATTCTTAATTCCTTTTTCTCATCTGCACTTCTCCCAAACTGGGCTGTTTACTACTGGAAGGATGGCTGAACCTTAATTCTCAGCTCCCAGATCTTATAAATACTGTGTTAATATCTGAGGTCCATGATTTTTTAATGATTTCCTCAGGGAATGGAGATTATTGCTTCACCCTTACCAGTAGAGTAATTAACTTTCTTTAACTACTGGGCCAAATTCTGCCAGGTGATTCAGTGGTAGAAATAAGTTAGGTCCGAAGTTTCTTCAAAGCAATTGAGGGCTGTTTTACACATCAGAGCAAGGAGTTGTAAGGATTCTAGCTTCTTTCAAATACTGAAACCTCTGTACCTCCAAAAAAATAACCAAATTGCACAGGTCTCTCTCTCTCCATTTCCAGTAAAAATACTCATAGCTCTGCAAGTCTTTGGATATCAGGTACTGTGGTTGGGTAAAACACCAAAGTGGACAGAGAGCACAAAATATACAACCTGTTCCAAAGCTCACCACAGCTGAGTTAAGGGGCTGGATGGGAGGTAGACAGCTCAACCTCGAATTCCTGTTGACAACTAAGAAGGAGGAGGGAATGGTGGGCTTTAGTGTTCATTTTCTACCCATCTCAAGTTTTTCTAAAATTTCATAAATGCCAATACTGCTGATCCTGGGGGTGGGGTGGGGAGAAGGCAGATGAAACATATAATCACTGTTCCTTCATACATATCTTGTGTTTCTGGGCTTTCATCATTGAACTTATTTCTCAAATGGCTTTGTGGATTATTATGCTTAACATTCAGAAAGGCCACAGAGAAGTTTCAAATCTCAACTTACATTAAAAAAAAATATCCAGTCAAATAGTTTCTCTTTCAATGAAGCATTCAACTGGCATATTTCCATGAGATACATCTATTCATCCATAGAATTTTTTTATCCTATGAATTATATGAACAGCTGGACAAATTTCTTCCAAAATCAATGCAAAAACAAATATTTTAGCTTTTCTTTCAATCAGTTTTGCATGGTAGAAGCCTTCTTCAGACTTTTCTTTTTCTTTTTTCTTTTTTGTAACTTAACTTGGTCCAAATTTGGTTTCCTAGCAATATTTTTTGGATACAGTGGATAATGATACTGTCAGATGAATTTCCTTAAATTATCCACCTTATTTCCAAGATAAGACAACATTCCTTTATTTGAGAAACATTTGCATGGGAATGCTTCTGAGGCTTTATTTCCCAAAGTGAAGAGGCTAGTGGGACTTGCCCTTCCTAATCTTTGAAACAAGCATAGATAGGCTGTCAGATTGAGATCTGTCAAAATACCTACTCATAATTGTTGGAAGATTGTGGAATAGAGAGACAATGATGCTAGGATTAGTACCAGGCAATGCTGACTGATGATCTATTGAAATATATATTCATTCCTAAAAATCTCATATTTTGATTATTTATTACACTGATGTACAGTCATTTGGGGCCCTTGGTAAAGTCACTCTTTTGCCCAGTTTTCTCACCAATCTGTTAACTTTTCTTCTATTAGATCTGAAATTTCCAAGATTATAATCATTTAGTAGCATTATTTACAGAAGATCAAGATGAAAATTATTTATGTCATTGTGAGCAGATGCCTCTTCTCTCTTGTTCAAATATGGAAGAATTTATCACATCAATCAATGGATCAACATTTATTTAATACTTCTGCCAGGTGAAACATTGTGGTAGGTACCAAGGGAGTAGCAAAGATTAATCAGACACAATATGATTTTAAAGGAATCTTTAAAGTGGCAACAAAGGAATAAGAAAGTCAGAGCGAAGAGTTAACTTTAGAGTAAAAAAAAATGACAAATTATGTTTGAGAAATGTTGGCTTAAGGGTATCAGAAGGACTTCCAGGTGTAGATGTAGGGTACAGAATCATTTAGTGAGTAGAGAACTGACCTTAAATTCAAGATAATTCTGAGTTGAAATCCTGTCTCAGTTATTTCTAGTTATGTGATCTAGAGGAATCACTTGACCTCCTCTCTCTACCTCAAGTGTCCTCCTATGTAAAATGAAGTGGTTGGACTTGATGACCTTTAAGATCCCTTTCATCTCTTAATTTCTGATTCCATGATCTTAATATATGTTATGGTAGGCATAGATACAGGAAGAGTTAAAAAGAAAAGTGAGGACTAGAAATATATATTTCCTAGCAATCTGTACAAATTGGTGCTTTTGGCAATATTAGTGAATGAAACTATCAAGACAAAGAGAGAGTAAGCACCCAGATAAAGGAGTTGAGGATGAGGAGTCAGTGAAGGAAACAACGATGACCTAGGCAGACAGGGAGCCCTTAGAGTATGGGATCTATGAAGCCAAGTAAAAAGATTATCTAGCAGGCTTAAGTATTTAGTGGTGTTAAAGCTGGCAGAGAATTAAAGGAGAATGAGGACTGAAAAGTCTATTAGATTTGGTAATTGGTCCATTAATGAACTTTGAGGGAACAGTCTCTAGATTGGTGTGAGTAGAAGTCCCATTACAAAGGGGTTTGAGGACAGAGTAGGAAATTAGAAAATGGATATATAAACTTTAAAAAGAAATTTAGTGTGGGGAGGAAGGAGAGGTATGGGATAATAACTGAATGTGAGTAGGAGTGTCATGAGAAACCTTTTTTTTTTTAAAGAATCATGGTGATAAGAACATGTTTGTTGACAGATTGAAAGAAATTAATTATGAGAAAGAGATTTAGGTACCTAGGGGTGATCACCATAGGGAAAAAGCAGAGTGGAGAAAGATTTTGAGAATTTTGAAAAACTTAGTAGAGTAGAAACCTAATTCATCTACTGAGTGTGTCTGTGAATTCGTATGTGATGAGGAGAAACATAACAGTTTGCAAAACAACAGAATTTACAGTTGATGCTAGAGATAATTAGAAATCCATTTGAGATTGTTGAGAAGGGGAATGACATGGTCAAATCTGTGATTTAGCAAAATCATTTTGATATCTGTCTTGAGGATAGATTTAAAAAGGAGAGTTTTGAGGCAGGGAGATCTATTGGGAGAATATGACAGTAGTCGGGGAAGAGGTGATATGGACCTGACCTAGCTATGTGACTAGAAAGAAGAAGATGGATGGGAAATATTTTGTGAAAATTGAATTGATAGTGCTTGGCAAGTGACTGGAAATGTGGGGTAACAGAGAAGGACAGGTTGAAGATGACCCCAGGGTTTCAAGCCAAAGTAAATAGAAGGATACTGGTACGCTCAGTATGAATAGAGAGATTCAAATGGGTAGTAAGTTTTGGAAAAAAAGATAAATTATGGTTTAGATGTGTTCTACGTGAAATATTGGGTTTGGGGGGGGTCACTGATTTTAAAATGTCCAATATTTGGTTGGTGAAAAAGGACAGAAAGTTAGGAGAAACTTGATCTAGATATATACATCTATGAATAATCTACATAAAATTAAATCCATGGGACTAATGAAGTCACCATGACAGAGAGTGGGGAAAGAGAGGAAGAGGAAAAGAGAGCCCAGGGCACAGTGTTGGGAGATACTTATATTTGGTTAGGGATAGGGCATGGATGAGGATCAAAGAAGACTAATTGTGAAGCTTCTGACATATTACCCTCTAAGTTAGAGCCTTTTTAACTTCATGCCAGATAGAAACTTCATTCTATCCATGGTCCCATTCCTGATTTTTTTTTTTACTTCAAAACCATATTTTATCTATTGTTAACATATCTGGAACTTCTCTCAGTGCTTGGAAGCTCCTTGCCCTGGATTAGCCTATCTTCCCTATCACTGGTCACCCTGGGAAATTCCTCTGTAAGTCACCTCTCCAATGCTCCCTTTTTCTGTTGGGGAGCTTCTCCTTCAGCCTCCATTTTGTGGAAAGCCTTTATTCCTCACTTGGCCCCATTCCTGATTTTTCTGGAGTTTAAAATCATGCTTCTTTCTTCAGGGAGATAGGTGAGACTTCACTCCCTATAGCCATACCCTTTGATGTGTTATCTTTCCTTACTAGAATGGAAGCTCTTTGAGGGTATATACTACCTATTTTTATTTTTTTTTTGGGGGGGGCTATCCCCCATAGTTAGCAAAGTGCCTTACACATATTAAGTGCTTGTTTTCAGCCTAAAAGTATCATTTAATCAAGGAAGACTATTGAGCAGGGCTGCCAAAAAAAGAGGAGATAGAAGAGCCAATGGGTAGGGAAGAATGAAAAGGTGAGATGAATTTTTGGCCTCAGGTCTAAGCAGGTATGAATGCAACTTTACCCTCAGCAATGCTTGGCCACTTCTCCCTGCTTTCCATGGACAAATAGGAGGTTCCATTTGGTCAAGAACACTTAATAGACTGCTATGATTCAACAGGCATTTGCACCTAAAATTTTTGTTATATTTTGGCTAAGGGGGGATACAAAAGTCAAATTTTGGCTTATTAAGCTAAATTCTATGAATTTTATTATGATTTGCAGCATCTTATTTCAGGAAAATATGGTTTTCTGTCTTCTATAACTATCAGGAAGACAAAACACTGAACTAAATTAATTACTGAGAAGACAGAAAAGACAGAATCAAGCACTTAGTGTAATGCTTAGTACATAGAAGGTATTTAATAACTACTTTACAAATATCTCTTTGATCCTCATAATGACCCTGAGAGACATGCTATTATTATGCCCATTTTACAGTTTACTGGAAACTAAAACAAATGGAAGTTAATTGGGTTAAGACAGGGGCCCATCTAATAGGTCTCTAAGGTTGGATTTGAATTCAGTTCTTAACTACTCTAGGTTCATCTCTTTATTCACTGTGCCACCTAACTGACAAATTCCAATATAGTCAATGATACTATTCTTTGAGAAACTGCATTCCCAAACCACTAATCATAATAATAATAATGCTGATAACTAGCATTTATATGGAGCTTACAATAAAGCAGCCACTTTACTAAGCACTTTACAAATATTATCTCATTTGATCCATGTAATAACCAGTGAGGTAGGTGCTATTAATATCCTAATTTTATAGGTAAGGAAATTGAGGTCAAACAGCTAGGAAGTATGTGAAGCTAGATTTGAACTCAGATTTTCCTGATTTCAGGACCAGACCTGTATCTACTCTGCTATCCTCTACTTCCAGAAATGCTATTAATTTATACTTACAAATATTAAAATTGTAGAAGATTTTAACAATATAGATTTATTGATTACATTATTTTATTGTATCCTTATTTTTTTTAGTGTATAAAACTGTAATAAATTCTTGATTTATTTGGATTAAATATGAGCTGAAATTGTTTTCATTGTTTGTTTATGAAAACTATATGTGTGTGAGTTTTTGGGGAGGAAACATGAAAAGTTTGAATAAAAATTGGAAACTGCTGGGGCAGTGAATGGAACAATAGACTTGGAGTCAGAATACTTGTCTTATTTTCTGCCTAGGGTCCTCAAAAAGCTATGTGACCTCAGGCAAGTCACTTCTATCTTGGCTTCAGTTTCCTCAGCTTTAAAATGAGGTTGCACTAAGTAACCTATAAAAGTTGCTCTCAGGTTTAACATTTTATATTATTCTAACATTCTAAAATTGTATATTTTTATACTAAGAAATAATGGTCAGTAGAGATTTTAAGAACACAGAATTCATAGTAGACCTATTTACTCTGCATTCATAGCCCTCAAGAATTTAGGGTAAAACTAGTTCACATTTATATAGCACTTTTAACACGTAGTGCTTTCCCCACCATGCAGGAACATAAAGTTCCTTAATTAAATAGGAATAAATAATTAAATTAATAATAAATAAATTAAATAAATAATAAAATAGGAAGCTTTTTGGACAACAATTACCTTTAGGCTTCTTAGCTACTCTAAGATCCAGTTATAGGCAATGGAATACTCTGATAGTCCTTAGATGATGGGCTGTGTTGTAATTATGGTTTTCACATATGCCGATGTTGTATTTTGAAGGATAGATTAAATTCAAATCCAAATAGATACAGTAGAGAACTGTGTTATAACAAGGTTTTTCTATAGTAACATTAGAGGACTAGGATGAGGAGAGTCTGTGGCATTGTATTTCATTCCCTGACCCATCCTAAACAAGCTTTAAAGTATATTTTCACCACTTTGACATAAACACTACTTAAGTGTGTTGACAGTCAGTTTTCTGAAGAACTACTGAAAGCATCAAAAGTAAGGCAAACATTCTGATGATCCTTTCAAACATGCATGTATTTAAATTCTTGTTAAACAATCTGCCTCTTTCGACTTCATAGGCTTTGATGATATGCCGCAATTGACTGTTTATCAAAAACTCAGGAAGAAATGCTTAACAAAATAAAACTATATTCAGGCATATGCTTGAGCCCAATTAAAATTCTTCCTATAGATTTGTTGATGAGGGTGGAATATTTTATCTGAATGGGGAACTCCCAGTTTGTTAACTCCCTCCACCAATGCAGATCAACTATGTTTGGTCTGTGAGAAGCACTTGGGGGCATGTAGTGATTAAATGACTTTCCAGGGTTCACATAGTTAGTGTGTGCTGGAGGGTCTTCCTGATTCTCAGGCTGGCATTTTATCTACTTTACCATGATTCTCCTTATACAAATGAAAGTGATAAGAGGAACCAGCTCTGTAACTACACTCAAGTATGCCAATGGGCTTGTGAACTCTTCATTGTGAATGTTCCCTTCAATTTCACCAATAGATTATTAATGGCTGCCAACTCTGGAATATGCTTGTCCACGTCTTCTCATACTTTTGCCACAGGGTGTCCACCCAGGGAGCCTCCCATATTTTGTCTTGACATTATAAGGATATCAGTGACAGCAGACTGTCCAACAGACAGCCCTTGTTCTCACCACATAATCCCCATATTTTTTGAAACACATTTTCTCTGATAACATTCTTTATCCCATTTCTTTTTTGTCATTATTTACTTGTTATGTGTTATGTCCTATTCACATTCACCATATGTCTTTCCATTCTTCTCTGAGTGATACTCAATTATAATTCTTCTGAGATCATAGTGTTCTGTGATTGGTAGCCATATAGACACAAAGGTAGAACATTAATATTAAGAATATAAACCTTCATTTCAGAGGGTAGTTTGGGTCATTAAAGGAACCCTGTAATTTCCCTTAAGTAATTCACCCTTTCTCTTCCTTATGTTTAATTAAAGGCTTAATTCTTTCTTCATATAGGAGTTCTTTCTTAGGTATATATGTTGATAAACTGCAATTCTCACTGCCTATCATAGACAGGACAATAGGCATTCTTCATTTATTTGGTTCCTACTACTGTATGTCAATAGTTAGGCAAAATCTCAATTAAAGGTTTCATTTAAGAGGCTCAGTAATATTCCAGGGCTAAATGCTGTCAGCATAATGTCATCCTTAAATGAGAATATCTGCAGGACATTACCATCTACAGTAAAGTACATTTTCCTCTACTGAATCAAAAGCTTATTTATATTTTACAAATAATAAGCTTATTGTAGTTTTTATATCTCTATATATTGTAATTTTTATATCTTTAAGTTGTGTGATGTTAAAGATGTAGTATATAATGGAATGCTACTTGTGAAAGTATACCTATTCCCAATGAATGCTCAAAAAGGATACTTTTGGTGTCTTATTCTTATAAAAATTTGATATATCAAGACAGTAAGCATATAGGCTGATAGGTGTTGATATTCTTATAGTCACTTTTTTTTTTTTGGTATTAATAAGGTCTCAGATTTTTCCAAGTTTCCTTCAGATACTTTGTGACTCAATTCCTTAATTGCCTTCATAATTGCCTTCATGATTGTTAACTTTACCATGGATCTTTTTTATATCCATGTGGTCTAATCTACCTACATTCCTTGTCTTTGTTTATTTTAATTCCATTTCTACCTCCTTTAAAAAACATATCTGGGATTGTGATGGTGAAATCTAAGGAAAGTGACTCAACTTTCCTTTGTGGTAAAAAAGAGTTTGTTATAGAAATTTTCACAGATCTTTTCCATCTTTCATTTGTTTGTTATTCTTCCAGTTCCAGTTGTGTATGACCTTGCTTTCTTTAAGATAGTTTTACCCTCCATTGTTTCTGTTTTTATGAAGAGGTACTGCTTATATTCTTCTACCTTTATTCCCTGTTAGAATTTACAAGTGAGTATACATTTTAATCAACTATTGTCCCTGACTGCCATATATCTTGGTTTTGTTCCTAATGTCTCATAATGACAATTAATAATAATTAAACTTGCTATTTTATTATTATAATTTATAACTAATCCATTTTCCATAAATCTCTCACTTTTTAAAAATCATCAATAGCTCATTTAAATATGTAAGATTGAAGTTGCGTTAAATTACAATTCAAGCTCTAAAAAGCTGGTAGTTTGACTTTGCAGAGACAGCTATTTAAGGAAGAATTTTCACATTAGTACCAAGCTATTTCTTGTCCATTATACATAATAAAGTTTATTTTTTGTATATTTGATATGATTTGATGCTTGCTGTATCCTGGGCCTTCTAATTCCTTTTTCTTTGAAGAATATAGACATGATATATAGGCTTAAGGATTCTATATACTTTGTAAATCTTCAACCTAATTAATTTTTTATTCTTGATCCATCTAATCTAACTTTTATCAACCTTTACATCTTTAACTATAGAAGGTTTGTTGAGTTCACCTTTGCAACTTCTCTCTAATATGCTCCATTCTTTCCTCTGATATTGCTACCACTCTGGTACAGGCTCTCAACATCTCATCCTTGGACAATTGCAGTAGCCTACTGGTGAACTTGCTTGCCTCACATTTCTCCCAACTCAAATCCATTTGCCATTCAGAAGCCAAAGTGATTTTCCTAAAATAATGACCATGTCATTCCCTGCCCCAACTCACAAAACTCCAGTAGCTCCCCATCATGTTCAGGGGCAAAATACAAAATCCTCTGGCATTCAAACTCCTTTATAAATGTCCACCCTTCCCTGATCCACCTTTCCAGTCTTCTTATACTTTTCAAAAATTATTTTTTTATTTTTTAAAATTAAAAAAAAATTAATTTTTTTAAATTTTAAAATTTTTTAAAAATTTTAAAAAAATTAAAAAAATATTTGTAAAAATACTTACCTAGTTTTTAAAGACCCTAATCTGTACGATACATTGGTTCTATGACTGAAGAGCAGTAAGGGCTAGGCAATGAGGGCTAAATGATTCCCCTGGTCACACAGCTGGGAAATGTCTGAATCCAAATTTGAACCCAGGATTTCCTGTCTCTAGACATGAATCTCTATCCACCAAGCCACCAGCTGCCTCTTCTTCTTACATTTTTTACCCTATAACATGCTCTCCTAATTAGGGACACTCCTCCCCTTGCTGTTCCATGAGCAAGATGCTTATCCCTTAGACCCAGGATTTTTTCTATCGTCCCCTATGCCTGGAATCCTTTGTCTCCTGATCTCCTCATGGCTTCCTTCAAATCCCTACTAAAAATTTCTTATTCTACAAGAAGCCTTTCCCAACCCCTTTTAATTTCCTCTTTTAGTTATTTCCTATTTGTTCTGTGTATCGCTTTTTTGTATGTATTTATTTGCTTGTTATCTCTCCCATTAGAGAGTGAACTTCTTGTTAACAGGGACTATCTTTCAATTGATTTGTATCTACAGTGACTAGTATAGCTCTTGGTACATAGTAGGTACTTAATAAATGCTTATTGACTAACTGAGAAAGTTGATGTGTACACTGTAATTATTTTCATTGTTATAAATACTTATGAGCAATATTTACAAGATAACCAAATATCCTATTAAATGATCCTTTTATATATATATAATAATTTCCTCAAATCCTTTATTTTTCGTTTGGAAAGGAGGACCTCTTAACCATCCTTCCATTTAGCTACACTATTCTTATAGAGCACCAATAATTAAGTTTAAGTTTATAGATTGTTTAAAAACAGTATGATTCTTAACATCCTCTGCCACCTTTGCCACTGCTCTACTACCATCTCTGCAAAAGTATAAGAGGGATAGTTCTGTGTGAGGAAAACACAGCAGGATATCCTTTTACATTTAATCTGCATTATCATTTTATCCATCTATTTTTTAAGTCTAGAAATGAACAAAATAATAAATCAGACCCTGATTTGTAGGTTTCTGAGGTATAAATTTTCACAATGAAAACTCAACAATTGGCTCTCATCCAGTAGGTAGGATCTGCCTCCAGCACATTCCTGTTATGTATCTTTTTGTAAGCATTATATAAATGGTGGCCATTACTATGATGATGATGATGATGATGATGATGATGATTTGTCTATAGTCCTATCAAATGCTTCTTACCAACTATGAGGAATCACACTAGGCTACTGATTTTCAAAAATAAGATTAATTGAGCCTTTAATATCCATTATATTTCTAGATTTTGTCTTTCTACTTTTTCTAAATTTCATATGTTTCAATAGGTAGAATGTGATAGGAAATCAGTTGACCTAATGGCCAGAGAAAATATTGGAGAGATAGGAAAATAAGAATAAATCACTTGATTTTTTGGGGTTGGTATTTCGTAATGGTGCAAAGCCTAATAAAAGATGGTGAGGTTGATCATGATACTTGTGCTTGTGCCTTTGGATGCACAATTTTGCAACTAAGAGAAAGCATACTAATTCTTCCAAAGTTATTAATGCATGATCAGTTTTACTTACTTTGCTTTCTTTATACCTGTTATTATTCAAGGAATCCATTTAGTTACAGGAATTGTGGTTAACATCAGTGGCTAATACTCAACTTAATGGCTAAACTTTTTAACATGAAGATTGATCTCTTCCATTGGATAGTGCATCAATCATAAGAATTAGAGACAAACACAAATAGATAAAGAGTGGCTGGTAATGATACCAGTAGTTATCTAGCATCCAAATGTTGTGTGCTGTACCTAGACAAAGAATCATTTCATAAGGTCCTTCCACAAAGCCTGTCCTATACCAGGACTCAAATAGGCCACACTGAAGAATTTTGGATTGACTGATTAAGAAGCTTCTTATCTCAGAGAATTTAGTTAAGAACTACTAACTTGAAAGAATTTTAAGACATTTTCCTCCTGCCTCCCCACAAATTCTTGCAACTTACTTAGTTAGATGCCCAAAAAGGATTTTCATTGTGTCATGATTTGGTGGAGGAAGCTTTTGCACCAGAGCCTTTACAGCTTCAATTCTCATGTTGTTGTCTTGTTTTTCTGGTGGAGAGAAAATAAAAAGCAGAGAGTAAAGCTAGTTAAAACAGTTTTTTTCTTACCATAGGTTTAACCAGAGCTTTAGCATGTAGAAGCTTTGTAAAAGAGAATATGTGGCTAGATCTATCAGAGTTTTCCCAGAATTTCTCTTTAATCAGATTCTAGAGGGGTTCATCATAACTTGAAAATAGTAACAGCATGTTTTAAGTCATATCTTCTAAGTTGTGGAGCAAACAGGGAATTAACTTGTTTTTCTCAAATTTATGCTCATTTTTACAAAGACACAGTTAGATACAAGTACAAATATTCTTTTTTATGTGGCTTTGAGTGACTTTAAACAGCTCAAGGAATCTGTGACTCAATTTATTTTTCTCCTTAGTATTTTTTGTTTTCTTTCTTCTCTAACATTATAAAATTCTGCTGAAAAAAAAAGAGTTAAAATTAAATATTCTTTGAAATGGTATGAGATTTGTTGAGAAACATTTAAAAATATGCTATTCCTCAAAAATGGTGTTGTTTTAATTTCTAAATAATTAATTTAACCTCTATATTAAGGGGATAATACTCCATTATGACTTGTTGAGTTTATAGATTTCTAATTTGAACCCTTTTCCTTTCATACTTTATCTCTATGGAATTCTTATTGACTCTGAGGAAAGCGATGTTTGTTTTCAATACAAGCTATGCAAGAAAGTAAAATAGATGAAGAGGCTAATTCATTGTCCTTTGTTAATATTTGCTAGTTAATATTAATTCTCCTACTCTGTTGACATTTTCCTGGAATAATATAGATTAAAAAGAAATATTTATTTATTGATTAATTTTTATCAGAGGTCACAGGGAAAGATATCTCTATATCCTATAACTCAATTCATAAAAATAAAGTATAATATGTGATAGGTCTATTTAAATTGTATAATATATATGCCTAGAATCACAGTATTTAGAACTTATCTATTCCATTTTACAAGTAGGGAAACTAAGACAGAAAAGTTAAGGTACTCACCCAAGGTCACACGATTAGGAATCACAGTTTACATTTGAACTCTAATTCTCCCAAATCCACTCTTTCCCCCACTATATCTTGCTGTCTACTTGAAGTATATTTTGGAGAAATGATATTTGAGTTTCCTTTGAGCGAATAATTTTTTTACTTTCACCCATACTTGACAAAGTAGGTAGCTGATATGATGACAAATTTAGACATGGTATAGTTAATCAATCAATAAGCCAGCTATGTGCCAGGGATTATACTAAGTCCTGGAATTTGAATACACACAGAAATATCCTCTGCCTTCAAGGAATCTACATTCTATTTAGGAAAACATCATATTAACAAATGCAAAAAATATGAATGGGAAGAATGTTAACAGCTCACATTTAGATAGCACTTTAAAGTTTGGAAGTTTTAAGGCAGCAAGGTAGCATAGAGTACTGGTTGGATGGGGGGGGGGGTCAGGAAGCTCCAAATTAATATCTTGCTTCAGACAATTACTAGCTGTGTGACCTTGGGCAAAGCCATTTAACTTCCATCTGCCTCAGGTCCTGGAGACTGATAATAGTATCTACTTGCCAGAATTGTTTGGAGAGAAAGTGTGAAAAGCATAAAAAGCTAAATTGATGTCAATTGTTGTTATTATTTCATCTCATTTGATTAAATACAAATTAATATTTTTGAGGGCCAAAAGCAACTGGGGAGATCCAAAGGTATCCTATGTAAGGAGCTAGCTTTTGACCTGAGCTTTGATGAAAGCTATATATTTTAAGAGATTTAGGTGAGGAGGGAGTGCATTCTAATTAAAGTCAATGAACATTAATATTAAATGTTTACTATGTACTGGGTATTCTATTAGACTCTAGGATTTGAGAAGGAGAGTTATGTGGTATAATCTTTGTTATAGAAATATTGTTTTGGTAGTTGTATGGGTGAGGGTAACATTGGGGGCAAGGAGACCAATTTTTGTTGTTCAGTTATTTTATTTGTATCTGTCTCTTCATGAGCCCATTTGAGATTTTCTTGGCAGAGGTACTGGATTTGTTTGCCACTTCTTTCTTCAGCTTATTTTACAGATGGAGAAACTAAGGCAAATAGGGTTTAATGACTTGTTCAGGGTCACACAGCTATTAAATGCCTAAGGTCAGATTTGAAGTTGGGTCTTCTTGACTCCAGGGCTAGTGCTGAATCCATGGTGCCACTTCACTGCCCTGGAGACCAATTAGGATGCTATTAAAATAATCCAAAGAGGTAACTGCCTGAACAAGTGTAATAGCAGTGGAAATAGGAAACAGAGTGAAGGGAGCAAAAGAGAGAGATGCAAAAGAAATAGAATGAACAAGATTTGGCAGGTAATGATTGAGTATGGGATGATGGAGAGAGGATAACTTTACATTTTCAAAAGTAGGTGAATAGTACCTTTAATGGAAATAAATAAGTTCAAAAGAAGTGTGAATTTTGGCAGAAAGATAATGAGTTCTGTATTGAAAATGTTAAGTTTGCAATGTGTATGGAGCAGTTAGAGAGAAATGCTGAACAGAATTTGGTGATGCGGTATGAGCTTCAGAGAGATCATTTAATTTATGAATCATTTGCATAGAAATGATCATTGAACTCATAGGAATTAACAACAAGATCACCATAAAAGTTTGTAGAGAGATAAGAGAAGGCTACTCAGGATAGGGACTCAGTGCATAGTTACTGTTTGGGGAGGAATTGTTTAATAATCCAATAAAGGGGGCTATAAAGGAGGGAGAAGATAGGTAACAGCAGCATCAAGAGAGAATAATGTCAGGAAAACCCTGAGAGAAGAGAGTAACCATCTAGAAGAGAGTGATTAACAGTGTCAAATTCTGCAGAAAGGTCAAAGGAAATGGGCACTGAGATAAACCCATTAGATTTTGCTATTAGAAAACATTGGTCATTTGGAGAAAGCAGTTCTCATTGAGTGATAAATTTGAAAGACCTATCACAAGGGATTGAGGTGTGAGTAAGAGGAGAGAAAATGGTGTCAACTATTATAGTCATCGAATTTTAGAGTTGAAATGTAACTTAGAAACTATTTTATCTGATGTTATAATTTTAAAGATGAGGAAACAGAGCCACAAATAAATTATGTTACTCAGTGTCTCATAGCTAATTTGTTTTTAGCACTTGAACTGTGCAGAAAAGGACACATGTCTTAAATTGGGGGAAAATAAATATCAGAGATGATTTATTTTCTCTAAAGAATAATACCCCCCCCCCCCAAATCTTGTGGCTAAAACCTTATGGAAACATAGTGGTCTCCCATTCAGATCAATACCACACTTACCTTATTTTTGTACCTATAAAAATGTGGAAACTGCACATATGGAGGAATGTGGTGAAAAACAACAAAAAATAAACGAGTACAATCAAAAGTGAAATGACACCTTTAAATATCAACTTATGGATGTGTCATATTAGCATTTGGAATCATCATTTATAATCCTGAGTGGTTAGTGAATGATCTAATATCTAACATCAAAACATGACTTATGAAAGCCGTGCTAACTATCTCAAGTTGAATTTGAAAGACTTTAAAAAAAATCACTATCTTTCTTTCATTATATGGTTTCTCAGTATTGCAAAGTTTTGGGAGTTTTGAGAAGACAGAGACCTCTGATCTGCTTACATTATGACTATTTGGGAGGAAATCAAGTCATTGTTTAATGGAGAACTGGGGATACTGGAGGTAAATTGTATATTCACAGGCTCTCACCCAGATGCCTCTTTTCTTTTAATTAGTAATAGGTTCCATAATTCCTTTGTTTGTAGTCCCACCCTCTGTCCCTAAGGATTCAGTATTGTTCCTTTAGTCTTGGTTCCCAGTATCCAGAGAACAATTTTCATTGTTTTTGTTTTTGTTCTTTTTTTTTCCTACTCACTGACCACTTTTTTGGGACCACCTCATCCTGTAGGACTTTATTTTTGGCTAGAACCTTCATTTTACCCTTCTGATATATTTCAAAAACTGATTCCCCAACAGAACCCTCTCTCAACCCTAAGAACAGTATTATAAGTAAATAAGCAACAGAAACAACTCTGCTGGGTGACATCATAAGTAATAAGATAATATTGGTAATAAGACAGGAATGTGACTAGATTTGGGATGTTGGATTGGCCTTAGAATTTTCCTTTGATTCATAGTATCCATAATTTTAGAAATATGGTTTATGATGGTTACATTTGCATTGATCTGCATGAAATGTCACTACTAAAACAAGGACATTTATAACTGGGTTCCTATTTGAGAAGAGATAAAATAAAGTTTCACTGAATATGATGAAGGGGAATGTCCTGTACAACAAAGGACCTGATGACCCATGAACTCTTTCCTGGCCCTACCATCTATGACTTTATTATTAGTTTTATTTATAGCTGTAACAAATCATTATTCAAAATAAATTCTGCTTTGATAACTGTCCCGACACAGAATGAGAAAAGACAAACTACCCCTCATCAAAATCAGTATTTCAGTAGTTTTATTCTTTCTTTATATCTGAAGTTCTTAAAGGAGAGCTCCTTCCTTTTATTAGGACTGAAGTTAATATTTCAGTGATTGTTTGTCAAAGTAATATTCAATTATTATGTGCATATAACAAAGTCACCTCTACAACTGATCTATATTTGAAAAGAATAGCCCTCTTTGCCCTGTGCAATTTTAATTTTCCTTAGGACACATAACACCCCAAATTAAGGTGGCAGGAGCTTGGGTTGGTCATTTTTGGATTTGGTTATAAAGTGGTCACTCATTTTGAGGGAGTGAAAATGAGGTCTAGATCCTCAACATGGGTACACTTTAACACTTTTAATATGTCTTCCAATTAGGGAAAAACCCTCTGGGTTTCACTACTCAATTAAAATTGTAGTGGGTGGATATGGCTCATCCTCCTAGGCTAATGAAATGTATGCTTAAAAAGAAGAAAGACCTCACAACAGCTTAAATTTAGTTTGTGTAAAGAAATAATCTGGGACAAATTCCTATCTAGTCCACATGTGTATATAAACGCACAGACTTTTACACGTTTAAAGCTGGGAGATTCTAGAGACTATTTTTTGAGCTTCCTATTCTGCCCTACTGACACCTGTTTGCTCACAGTTTCAGGCTGTCTTCAAAATAACATTAAGTCATAAATTTCCCTCCCTAGTGCCATTCCCTGAAAGCAGCAGCAGCCTACAGTATGTGATGGTTTTGTAAATATATAGAAAGTCATTAATTATCAATGGAGTGTTTTGTTAAAATTCAAAAGTAGGTACGTCGTAAATAGAGATGTCATGTTATTATAAACAAAGAAAAATCATGGGCTTTATGCTAACCCATAAGTCGCCACTTTGCAATTTTTCACCGGTTATTTTTTTCCCTGCACAACTGAAAGGCTATGCTTTATGTTGAATTAAAGGGAAAAGACATTCTATGTGTAGATACATAGTATGATGGAAACCTGATTATAGGCAATGTTAAGCTTGACCATGAATAGTTCAATCCAAGTATTGAAGAATATTATTTTCAGGACATGAAAGGGCAAAAAGTATCTTCCAAACTTAAATGAACTTAGATCATAGTTAGAACTCATTCCCTGTAATCGTGAGCATCATAGATTTAGAGTGGGAAGGGACCTAAGAGATAATTTAGCTTAAGCCACTCATTTCCCAGATAGAGAAACTAAGGTACAGAGATTAAAAGATTTGACCAAGGGAAAATAAGAATACTGACATCCTGTGACTCCTATGCCTATATTCCTTCTATTGTACTATGTACAAATAAAATTTTTCTTCTCTACATCCATATCCTTTTCATTACAAAGTCCTCAATGTTCAAGATATTGGCTAAAATCAATACCTTAAATAAAAATGGTCTTAAATGTATTACCATGGGCAATAAATAGCAGGCTCAGTGAAACTAGTTAATTACCCATAGACACAAATTGGCTAAAAAACACAGAGAAGCAAATGTGACTTGTCTCTGTCTTCTCTGAGTAGCATCTCTGGTCTTTGGACACAAACTTTAGACATAGAGCTTTTTGAAAGGGACAAGAATCTTGAAAAGGGAGAGGCCAGGATCAAGGTTTGGAAAAGTGGGAAATCTTCACCTAAGGGGAATGAAGACTGCGAAGGGAATTTTGCTACTATAGATTTCTTTAAGGAAGTATGTAGGTACTTTGAGAGACAAAATTTATAATATTAATATTATAAATGTTATTGGTCTTGAAAATCTGCCTCAGAATTAACATACTGTCAAATGATTTGAGAGATTTAGCTACTATAAATGGTTGTTTGGAGAGTCTCCCAAAATTCTTGGGGTTTTGAGAGGCTTTAAAACAAGCATATTCCATGATTATATTAAGATAACATAAAATTTCTTAATCGATATCCTAATAGAATGATCTATTTTCAACATTATTCTATCAATAGGCACAAGACAGGGAGTTCTGTGTTTGCCACAGTCATGGAGAAGACCAAGAGCAAAATCTAAATAGAAGTTGGATTCTCAAAAAATTGTAATATGCCCCCCCGACACACCTGTATACTAATGACACTGGCCTGAAAGCACTGAGACCTAAATTGCTGCAGATGCTTCTAAATAAGACTCACTACCACTTAGAAGGGTTTGGCCTAATAATTCACATACAGGATAACTAAGTGGATGAAGAATTCTTATTGTCAAGGTTATGACAAGCAGTTGAGTGGTCTACCCATTGAGCTGATCCTTCAGCACACAAAGCTTAGACACAGAAGAAGATCAAGCTGGACTCACAATTAGAGAGAAAAAAATAGGTTGGAATGGCCTATACCACTTTTAATTACATGAACCTCTCCCTAAAACTCACTTAAAATTTTAAAACAAGTATTCTTCAAATGGTATAGAATGACTGTGGATTATGGAACTCCACAGTCACCAAAGAATCAAAACCATAGTTTATCCAAAAGACAATGGAACAACCTATGGTGAACAAAAATTGATTGTAATATGTGAATACTGATGAACTATACTTAATAAGCTGAATGAAAGCTATCATTAAAGATGTACATGATGAGATAAGGAGGTGGACTAGCCATGTAAAGAGAACAATAGAAATAACTAGCCTCAAATAAACCTTAAAAGCAATTAAAATATTCCATTAAATATGATGGCTCTGAATGTAATCTGAAGGTACTATAGTGGTCTAACTGGATTAATGTCACTTTTAAAGGACCTTGAACTTAGTGCCATTGAAAATTACTCTTTCATATCTCTAAAATGTAAATATCCTATGAGAATTTTTCCTAAATTTTTTATTTATCCATTTCTCAACTGAACAGAATATTATTTTACATGGTTGTACAGTGACTAGAGTGCCAGCACTAGAGTCAGGAGAACTCATCTTTCAGAGCTCAAATCCAGCTTCAGATGCATTCTAACTGTGTGACTTTGGGCACAATGTTTAACCCTATTTGCCTCAGTTTCCTCATCTGTAAAATGAGCTGGAGTAGGAAATGGCAATCTACTCCAGTACTTTTGCCAAGAAAAGCCCAAATGAAATCACAAAGTCTTTGTTGTGACTTAACAACCACTACCATTTTGACTAAATAGACCAAGTCCTAACCCCAAACTTTTCAATTCAGTAAATCCTCCAACTCTACATGTAGACAAAATCCTGCCATGTTTTCAAAGGACTGAAATCACCACAGAACATTTGCTAGAACTGAGGTTCCAAAATTGAAAGTGTGGTGACTTAAATTTCCTCCCTAGACTTATGAATACCATTAAGTAGTTAGATTAGATTTGCAAAGGAAAAAAAGAAATCACATAAAATACAAATAAATATTTGCTAGAGGCATTTCCCATGGTTATGGAGAATGTCATTAAAGACATTTGTTGTAAAGTAAGAACTTAAAATGCTTTTATTTTTAAGGTTATTTTAAAATCAAAATGATATCAAGTCTTACCTATGATCCATTCAATTTTATAAAAAAAAAATAAAAAATTCAGGAGGTGGCAAGTGCCTTATATAAGAGACTTTTTTCTAACTAATACCTTTTGATATGACTAAACAGGGACACCCAGAATAAGAGAATGTTAATGAATTGTAAAAGCAGCAAAATCCTTCCAAAATTGGGGCATAAAATTATTTTATGAATCAGCCTATTTTTAAATTGTGAATCTATTGTAAAAGAAGAAAAACAGGCAACATGTGGTAACTTTAGTCAGCATTTCTGAACTGAGAATGATAAACACCTCTGCCTGGCTCTGGCATTTATCAGTACTGAGATATTATTACCACATAGAGTCACAGCATGGTTACTGTTATCATCGAAAAAAAGAACCAGCTAATCTTAATGGTTTGTAAAGCCGTTACCTGCACTGGTCTGACATTTATCATGATCATTTTACCACATGGGTCCTACATAGCAAAGGTCTTTTATCTGGAAGGGACATCACTATGAATTATTATTTGCAGCTAGGTAGAAAATTGTATGTTGTAGATACCTTTTCTCATTATAAATCACATAGTCACATTTCACCATTTCCCACAGAAAGCTGCTGAGCCTAGGCTTTTTGCCACAGCTCGTTTTCCTCTCCTACTCCCTCTCCTTTTATAGTTTCTTTAAAATATTAGCCATTTTTTTTCATTAAAAATTTTAACATAGTTTTTTAAAACTAATGTATGTATGTGGCATACACACAGATGGATGAATCTACATTTACAGTTATGTGACTTTTCTACACAAACATTTTATGAAGGGATTGTCCTTCATAACTGAAGTTGATAAACTGTCTACTTTTTTTTTTTAATGCTTGTTCCCACTTCTATCCCAGTGGCCAGGCTTGTCTCTGCTCTTGACCTTGTCAATAGAATATTTACCAGTAGATCAGATGTAATTTCTTATGCCTGATTTGAAATACTCAAAACACTTATGTTATTTTTTGCCTGAAATGCTTAGCCTAGGTTTTGCTATGAAAATGTATGTCCTTAGAGCAAATTATAGCTTCCTTCATTTTTGTTAGTTTTTTGAGAGGGGTTTTCTTTCAGATGCCTTTTTATTAAGTTACAGTGGTGAAAAGGATTCTTACCACAAATTTGTTTCAAAAGGAGATACCAAGGATGAATCACTTCCATATTTGATGCCTAAAGATATATGATAACATATAAAATGAAGGAATGGCAGATTTTAAAAGGTATGAT
The DNA here is from genome assembly GCF_027887165.1 of Monodelphis domestica. Lineage (NCBI taxonomy): Eukaryota > Metazoa > Chordata > Mammalia > Didelphimorphia > Didelphidae > Monodelphis > Monodelphis domestica. The sequence goes on along the minus strand of NC_077230.1, from coordinate 144,148,606 downwards.
GGTTTGTAACCATGAAAGTAATTCAAGAAAATTAAATATATTTATCTGACAATAGAAAGCAACAATAAAAGGCACAAGTTTTTTACTATGGAAAAAATGAACAAATCCTCTATTTTAAAAGATTGAGACAACTAATCTTCTGAAAGAGATATTTATATATTTTCTTCTTTCTCAAGTGTTCCGTTAGGAATAAACAAGCCAGAAAGTCTCCACTTTTATAATGAAGAGGGAGGAGAATTCTTTGCCATTTTTGCATTTAGAAAGAAATGTGTAAGAAGAATGTGACAATTTAAGCAAATCAAGATTGTTTCAAATGAATTACAAACGGGACTTTGTGGAATATTTTATACTAACATGTGTAGTGAACAGTAAATCTGGAAGGATCTTTTCCTCAATGGTCTAGTTCTGATGAGTTTTTCTATTTCTTTGTGTGTTTAAAAGGGGTTTGGAGGTGGTATTTAATATTGCTGAGACTCTTGCAAATGAGTTCTGGAAAAACATAGGAACATGAAGGAAAGCTGATGTGCTGTAATGTTGACAGCAGCTGGGGGGGTATCTGAATGAAGAAACTAACCTCTAGTGCATCAACTTAGAAAAAAAATCACCTCTCATTTCATCTTGGCTTGTTAAAAAAACACACACTATGTTAATTTGAGGAAGCCCATTTTTATGGACAAGAAGCAAAAATTTGTGTGGGTGGTTGAGGGGACAGAGAATATGATTCTTTAGCCTTATGAATGCAAGAACCACCTTTGGCTCTCCTCAACTGTTTCTTATGCTTGGGTTCCCATTCCAACTTTATTATAGTACCTGTTTCCCTTAGGGAAAGCGTATCTGTTTTAAGATTTTCATGTATGCTCAATACCAAATGATTACTTGTGATATGGATTCATATAGATAACTGGCTCATTTTATGTGTGAAATGAAAGAATCTAAGCCTCTATTGCTTGAAGATGGGATGACATGCCACGTAATTTTGTGATCTAAAATATTAATTTAATGAGGTAGTAGAATATTCCAAAATACTCTCTTAATAGCGCATGAAAGGGATACACTGATATCCCATTTCCCTCTTTTTGTTTCAAGATGAAGCTTTTGTTCTAACTCAACACCATCCCAGCCATTGCCCCCCAAAACACTGTAACCTGGGAGCATTTACCATAATTAATGAGGGGCTTTGCTGCTTTGATTTTTCTCCTTTTCAGGGGAACTGGGTGAATTGTTGAGTGCTAATGAAAGTCAGAGACTTCTAGCAGTGGCTCTAGCCAGGCACAGGGCGGGCAGACGCTTTGTAAGCTTCCCCACTGTGATGCTGTGCAAGCTTCCCTGCTGTTATGTTTACCATAGTTTTAATGCCTGCGAAAAATTCCTGATGCAACCAAATTATGTTATGCCCTCTTGTTTATCTAAAGACACCCCCTAACCTCCCTCCCAATTGAGCCAATTCCTATTGTTTCTATTTATCCTAAAGATCTCCCTTTTACACTCCTACCTCTCTTACTGCCTAAATTCTTGCCTCTAGATCTAAGCTGCTGGGAAAATTTGTCTGAAGACGATCACATGTGTCATATCCAGAAGTTGAGGGAAGGATTAAATACATTCTCCTCACCTGTGTCACCTAAGACAGATAATCTCATCTCAAACTCATTTTAATTTGATTTGAGGTAATATTAAAACCCCAAGTTTAATCATCTGGCATTGACAACACTAGCTTAAATGCAAATGTATTTTGTGAAATACACCGTGGCTTAAAAAAATCCATACAAAGCTCTCAAACGATCACTGAAAACAAAATAATGTGCTCTAAGAAGAAAACAACCAATTTGTGATTTGAGTTGATTTATTCTTGTTCCTTTCTTCAAAGGCAGATATTGCAAAAGAAAATGACCATTGCATTATATTGTAAATTGATAAATTTTCCAAATGTAATGTACAGTGAAGTTTTTAATGAATATTCATATGACTCTTATAATCCATTAGAAAGACTTAAGACAATGAGCATGCAACTAGCTCCCATTTGGGGGGGGGGATTGGAATTAATAGAAAAAAAAGCACTTAGGAAAGTTAAACTTAATGTATCAAACTCCAGGTGCCAGAGTTTGAGGAAAATAACCAATAATAGTCATTTTTTACATATTTGATGGGACTGATTATGCAACGTGCAACTCTAAATGGCTTATAGCCCATTGTAGCATGGTTCCATCCCATTGGCTACAGTGGGGTGCAGGCAGATGGATGACAGTGACAAGGAGAGAAGTGCTTTTGCTTAGCCGTGCGTTAAGATGCCATCCAGAAGCTCTGTGCACTGCAGACACTTCATTAGGATGCCAGGATAATGGTAAACTACCACTCAGAGTGACACCCCATTTCCTGCTTACTGAGCTCTCCAACCTCGGCAGATGTCAACAATCTCACAGTGCTACAGAGCAGACCTAACTTTCCAGCCACTTGGACTCCAATTTTTTCCCTTTAACAGCACCATACATTACATGCAATATGTAATAGCAAATACCTTACTGAAAAACAAAATTTGTCCTGTTCATTATAATCAGAGTGCCTGCTTTTTGGGGGGTGTTGGTGCAGAAGGACAAGGTAGAATGTGGTTGGGATGTGCTCTACCATATGTCCACTTTATATATCACCTAGATATTTCTAGCAAGAATTGCCATTTGGTAATCAGTTCAAAGTGTTAATTACTCTGTGAACTCTGATAACTAATAGTTAAACTCCAATCCCAGGAGAGGCGATTGTGTGTCTCAATTAGCATCCACTCAAAATGTAAGAAAATGCTGAATTATTTTGTTAAAGATTTATATTTAATTTTGGCCTTCCTTGTAGTTTTCTGTTCAAAAGAGCGGATGAGCATCTGGATGATATTTTCTCCATAAATGCACAACTTGAGGCCATTCACACACCTCCTTAACAGCAGTTCAAGCCAATAGAGACTTTGTTCTACAATGTTAAGCCCACACTTCCCTATAAAGAAGCAAGTAGGGGATTTTATTATTATTTTTTTTTTTAGAAATTGGGGAGGGGAATAGAATTTAAAAAGAAAACCAAGATGGAAAATTTGCTTTCAAATCTATGAATGATTACAAAATGAGAATGAACAGTCTACAGTTTCTAAGACATCTTTTCATGAACCCAAATGGTTTTGAAAACATTATGCCTCAAAAAAAAAAAAAAAGAAAAACCCTACCAAATCCATAATAAAAACCCTTCCCAGGTGGCAGTAGTTATGTTTCTTAGCATTTCTCAGTGGAGATATAGAGGTAGAACAGTAAGTGGTTATCAGATGCTACACACAGGAAGAGTGTGTTAGAATTCAAACTTCAGTCTAGTGTCCTCTAATTATCAAATGAGGCAGACCTGATTCTGATTTTTTTTATAACAGACACAGCAGAAGTAATACCATTTTCCCAGTTAGAAACATTGGGAGTAGAATCTTTCGTCTTTGTGCTGGTCTTTGTGCTGGTCTTTATGCTGTTATTAACCTTTTAGCAGGGAATGGGGATCAGAAATGCTAAACTTAATGTCTGCCATTCCTTTGAGACTCTAGCCTATCTCAAGATTCACTTTCACCTGCTGGTGCCAGATAGGCATATGATGCACATCTAAGAAGAGCAGAGCAGGAATAAAAACATATGGAGACATGATGCTTGCAACCTGTAGAGATACTTTCTATCCTATACTTACCTTCTGGTTATTCTCTAAGTTGAGGCCATCCCAAATTGGAGTTTTCTTGCCACTTGAATTGAGCCATACTTGCAGCTAAAAATCAGTTGATTTTTTGTGGTTTAGAGAGGAAGTTTCATAGGGTAATTTCCTGACCTTTCTAATGTCACAAAATAAATGGTTATAAAAATAAAAATTGGAACTCAGAATCTTCTAGTCGTGTCTTCTCCTGTATCCCTTCATAATTTTCTTTTGTACTTTGAAAGCTATTTTTCTTGAATTGTAATTCTACAAGTTAAGGCCAATGGAGAACTGAAGGGGTTATCCTGATAATTCCTGATACTAAGAGTTACTTTTGCTTTTGTGTTCTTAATTTATATTTATCCATTGCACAAGTTATTCAGATAATTAAATCAATCCTCTACTTTGTCTAAGAGAATTTCTTTCAGGTTAATACTCAGTTCTGTGATAAGGAAAGTTCAATGCTTACTAAGTTGGATCTAAAGTGAAGAATTCTGAGTGAGAGGGATGGGTAGGGAAGCAAGAATTAGACCTTTTGTTAAATTTAATAGAAAAATGGGTATGGATTTTAGGTTGGCATTGGTCACTAGACTGACAACAGATGGAATAGTTGTGCAGATAGGACTGGATTCAGCATGCTCAAAACACATGGGAGAGCTGCCACTTGATTAATTTTAGAAATGGTTAACCTGAACCTTTCAAGTCCTCTGGACAAACAAGGGTTTGCCTGTGTGCAAATGAATAAGCTAGGAACAGAAAAATGGGATGGGGATCTAATTTAATAGCAAATTGAATTCAGTAAAAATGGAATGGGTTAGTTCAAGAGGTAATGAGTTCACTATTACTTGAGGTCTTCAAATGGTGGCAGAATGACCACTTGTCAAAAACAGAGAGGAGATTCCTATTCAGGTCCAGATTGGAATAGATGACTACTGGGGTCACTTCCAATTATAACATTCTGAGGTTATATGAAACATGTCATAAAGGCTTATGGAAAGCATTGCATTAGATCTAGGGAAATACAAGGTTGAAAAAATATTTGGTCTTTGCCTTCAAGTAGTTTATAATCTAGCATAAGAGAATAATAAAACCAAACTCTTCAAATGGTAGAGGTCATTGTAATTGCCATTTGAATGAGGCTGGGGGAAAACCTCCCCCCCCATTATTTTAAATTCATATTCTAAGAAATTTAATGAAATAAATAATGGTAAATACAAAGAAATAATATCAGTCTTAACCTGATTTCAGATGTCTTTGACTAAAAAGTAATGTCATAAATACAATAGCCATCCATTTTCAAAGAGACGAGAAATAATGAAATATTAAGGGACTGGTACTTTTAAAAGTACTGCTCTGTTTTTTACAAAACAAACCTCTAGCTGAATTTAAGGTAATTATGCTTTTTCCTCAGATGCTCTGGTAATGGCTCTTTTTACTGGTATATAGATACCAGAGATTTAGAAATTAATAACAAAGGATGCACATTTTATTCTTTTTCAGATAATATTATTATTTTTTAAAGTCAACATAGGCTTCTCAGGGGAGATTTCGATTTGAAGACTGTTTATTATATCATTTGAATAAGACTAGACCTGGCCTTTTGACTTTGAACCACTACCAAATTTCAGGCTGTGAGGAAATTGTTCTACATTTCCTGACAAATTGAGTTAAGCAGACATTAAGTGGGCTTTAAGAAAACAAATGGCCATCTTTATCACAGGTGGACACTGATGGCTTAATGGGGCCTGGGCTGATTGTATCACTTCTAATGGCTTGACGGGAAGCATTAGGGTTTTTGCATAAAGAACTGGCATTGCGAACCCTGCTAACACAGACCTGTCAAGCGTTCTGTATCCCTTTGTGCATGGAAGCAGATGTTTGTATGTATACTATGAACTGGCATTAGAGCAAGCGACAGATGCCTGTATGAATGCCAGGTTTGTGAATTTTTACAGCAGGAGCATGTTCTGAGGAAGTGCAGCCCTGCCCTCTATCATAGGTAATTCCCAGTGAAACCTGCTAAATCCCAGCTATGTTTTCATTATTTGGTTTTCAGAGCAACTGGATGAATCTGTCTGTCTGGGAAAAAAAAAAAAGCAAGAGGAGAACGCTGCCGGATCGTCAGAGCTTTGCAAAATCTCAACTGTTCTGAAACTTCGCCTTTCCCGTCATTTCTTTTACAGTGTAATCTCAAGCAGGCTTCCTCAGAGGAGAGGGTGGTATTATGGCTCTCTAATTAAAACTTACTTCAGTGGTTATCTATCACGCCTTCTTTCTCCTACCTCAACCCACCCCACCCCCATA